>NW_017671497.1:284009-287414 GCF_001879085.1 Nicotiana attenuata
CTGAACTTGAAAAAGTATTCCCTTGTTCTCCAGGTGGGCGCCTGACTGCAATGTTTGAAATGTATTCCTTTGTTTTCCAGGTGGGCGCCTGATTGCAACAAAGAAAATTTCTGCCCCTGTTTCAATCAAAGAAAAATTCGTTAATGTAAAATGGTGATTAGCTGCTGGTATTCTTGTTGGCCATGCTCCCGCTTCCGACTTCACCCTGACTTGCTTCCTGGACTTGTTTTGACTTGCCACGATTTCCCAATTGACTTTCAACCCTCAAATTTCGATGACCCTCATGTTTGCTTCATATTACTGTTTGGTGTTCCTGTTCCTTTCCTGTGAACCTTGCCTCTTCCTTGCAAACGTCTGATTATTCCACTGATTTTATTGCTCCTTCATGTTTTACTCTCTTTTGACATGTCCCCAACTTGTTGTGCCACCCAACTGGGAAGCTGGTAGTTAGCTTTGACATCCTTTCTTTGTTTTTGAATAGAACTGACACTAAAACGTCTTATAGACAGATTTCAAGAAAATGAAATGCAATGACCTCGAAGGTTTTGAGGATAGAAAACTCTGGAAATGAATGAGTGGTAATGAAGAGAAAAGGACAAGACTTATCTGAGCGGAAAGGCTGATTCCATTGATCGTGCCATGCATTTTGGATCCCAACCTAGTCTGTCCAACCAATCAATTGTCACTTACCACATTTGTTGCCTCATACTTTCACGCCCGACCTTTAACAAAAACCCAAACCTTGCTTCTTTCGCCATGTTTCAAACATCTTTCAACCACAGACTTCCTTATTTGCTCATCTGAAGACTCATTTTCGCCTTACGGTGCCCATGAGGGTTTTCACCAATAAGACCCTCTCATTTTTAGTATCTCTCAAACTCACTTCGCCTTACGGCGCCCGTGAGGGTTTTCACCAATAAGACTCTCTCATTTTATATCTCTCAAACTCACTTCGCCTCACGGTGGCCGTGGGGGTTTTCACCAATAAGACTCTCTCATTTTAATATCTCTCCAATTCACTTCGCCTTACGGTGCCCGTGAGGGTTTTCACCAGTAAGACTCTCTCATTTTAATATCTCTCAAATTCACTTCGCCTTACGGTGCCCGTGAGGATTTTCACCAGTAAGACTCTCTCATTTCATCATTTTCTTTCTGGCACCAGAGTGTTGTCCCCAATAAGAATCACTTTACCTGCTTGTATTGACATTTCTTAAGATTGATCAGAAGGTCTTTCTTTGGACCGTAATGTGGCTTTTGGATGGGTTTAGAAAGAAAGGTATAGAAGCTCAAAAGGATTCAAACGTGGGTCCAATATTACAACTTTCGGAATCATATCTCATGTAACAACCATAACTTCTGCCCCAGTTTCCTTCCCGGGGATTATTTGGATTTTTCTTTTGTTATGACTGAACCTCGGTGAGGCTGCCTACGTACCCTTTCGGGATCAAGTCAAACGTAGTTCAAACGACTACGTTCATTGTTGCGATCTTTCCTTTTCTTCCACTGTTGTTTTCTTTCCTTTCACTTTCTTTGCCTTTTCTTTTCTTTCTTATTTTCCTGTTTTATTCACTGTTCTTTTTCTTTGCTTGTTTTTCTTTTTTTTTTTCTTTCTTTCTCTTTTTTTTTTCTTCTCTCTTTTTTTTTCTTTTTCCTCTTTTTTTTTTCTTTTTTTTTTCTTTTTCACTGTTTTTCTCTTGTTTCTCCATTCTCTTTCCTTGCTCGGGCTTACGAGCTTGATTATTGATTCCGAAAGAGGGGTATGCAAGAAAGTAATTAAGGCTCAAAGGGGTAACAAAGGATAAAGTGTTTAGATAGCAGAACAAAATGCCTTCGTCATTTCAATCTCAAAATATGCCAAATACAATCAAGTACACAAAGACAAAGGAATCATACATAATATCTCTTGACTGCATCGAAATTGATAGCCATTTCTACATATTTCCCTTCTACGTCCGTTAGATATAAAGCGCCACTGGACAACACTCTGGTTACAACAAATGGCCCTTGCCAGTTTGGGGCGAACTTTCCTTTCGCCTCAGCCCAATGAGGTAGGATACGTCTCAGCACCAACTGCCCTACTTCAAACTTACGTGGACGCACCTTCTTGTTATATGCTCTTGCCATTCTCCGTTGGTATAACTAACCATGACATACCGCTGCCAGTCGTTTCTCGTCAATCAGACTCAATTGTTCCAAGCGGGTTTTAACCCATTCATCATCATCAATCTCTGCCTCAGCGATGATCCGGAGGGACGGGATTTCGACTTCTGCGGGTATTACTGCTTCGGTTCCATACACCAAGGAGTAGGGAGTTGCTCCTACTGAAGTACGGACAGTAGTGCGATAGCCTAACAAGGCAAAAGGTAGTTTTTCATGCCATTGCCTTGACCCTTCGACCATTTTCCGAAGTATTTTCTTGATATTCTTGTTAGCTGCTTCGACCGCCCCATTTGCTTTAGGGCGATATGGGGTAGAGTTGCGATGCATGATCTTAAACCGCTGACATGTCTCGGCCATCATGTGACTGTTGAGATTGGCACCATTATCTGTAATGATTACCTTCGGGATCCCAAATCGGCATATGATATTTGAATGTACGAAATCGACAACTGCCTTCTTAGTCACAGATTTGAAGGTTTTTGCCTCCACCCATTTAGTGAAATAATCAATAGCTACCAAAATGAATCTATGTCCATTTGATGCTGCTGGCTCAATCGGTCCAATAACATCCATTCCCCAGGCAACGAAGGGCCATGGTGCCGACATTGTATGCAATTCAGAGGGCGGAGAATGAATCACATCTCCATGTATCTGACATTGATGACATTTGCGCACGAAACTGATGCAATCTCGTTCCATAGTAAGCCAATAATACCCTGCTCGGAGGATCTTCTTTGCCAATATATATCCACTCATATGAGGCCCACAAACTCCCGCATGTACCTCAGCCATGATAACTGTAGCCTGTCTGGCATCTATGCATCTCAGTAACCCAAGATCTGGCGTTCTTTTGTACAACACTCCTCCACTGAAGAAAAATCCGCTTGCCAAGCGTCGAATTGCTCTCTTTTGATCCCTTGTAGCCTGTGTCGGGTATACTCCCATCCGGAGATATTCTTTTATGTCATGGAACCAAGGCTCACCATCAAACTCTTCCTCCACCACATTACAATAGGCGTGCTGGTCTTGAACCTTAATGTGTAACGGATCCACGTAAGCCTTGTCCGGATGATGCAACATTGATGCCAAAGTGGCCAAAGCGTCAGCAACCTCATTGTGCATCCTTGGAATGTGTTTGAAATCTATTGACTGAAACCGTTGACAAAGTTCATGCAAGCACTGCCGGTATGGTATGAGCTTCAAGTCTCGTGTCTCCCACTCTCCCTGAATCTGGTGTACAAGAAG
>NW_017671498.1:0-3126 GCF_001879085.1 Nicotiana attenuata
GGTATTAACGCTCGGACCCGTATTTTTATCCCGAACATGCCAAACTTGGTACGAAAATTCATTTTCTTTGACTCACTTCCCCTCTCACCTTCACGATTTACTCATCACTTGTTTGAAATAGTATAATCCTTATAATCTCCAAATAATCCTTTCCTTGGACTAGTGTCAATTACCTTACGACAAATTCAACGAACAATACTACAGGGTGCAACATCGTCATAATTTAATACTGCGAGGCGTAACATCATCGTAATTTAGTACTGCAAGGCATAACATCATCGTAATATAATACTGCGGGATGAAATATTGCCGCAATATTGCGGGACGTAACATCATTCCCCCCTTTGGAACATTCGACCGCGAATGTTGACTGATGCTCTTATAATTTTTATAACTTATATCTCTTGTGTATACCTTAATACTCTCCTTGCCATTTAGGTAGTTGTTTTTGTACATAAATCCAAAGGCCAGGGCATTCCCCCCTTTATGCCTCTTTCCCACGACTTGTGATCGAATTCCTTCCAATCTCGTAACTGTTGTTACCTCATATCATGCGGTCTCCACGATACTGACCTTGTAATTGTGCCTATGCGACTCTTCTCTCCTTTTTCCTCTAGCTTTTAGCCAATCTCTAGGCCTTACTTTGTAAACATATATAAGGCTTAGTAGGATGCCTCTCCGGGCATCTATAGGTGTACTGAAGTTCTTGGCTCGGGAATATGGCTATATCTTATTTTATAGGCCTGGTTATCCATTCGTATGACTTTACTGCATCTAGGTAGGTCATACTATACCATAACTCTTACTTTGATTTATCGTTATTGAGGTCTGCTACCGAACTCCGGGTTACTTTCATTGCTGTCCTATATTTAATGTTTCCTCATTACTGTTCATCTTAAATGATGGCCTAATCTCATCTCATACTTTGTGACTTTTGTCCATCCACTGTCGATTCACCTCAATATTGATCTACGATATACTACTGATAACTTGAAACTTCTTATGTAATACCTTGCCACTAGGGCTTACGTCTCATCGTGAAACATTTGAAGTGATTTTCTTGATCCACCTAGGGGCGACACGACACTATACTTCCATAATCGTAATTCAAATCATCCCAACGTGATTTACCCTACGTGGGTATTTTAATCCTTTACATTTCATAAAATCATTACTCCATCGAAGGCCCAAACATCATCCTTCATCTATCTTAATTACACCTTCATTCTACTACCAGGGTAGAATTTCATCTCCTCTAAATGCTACTAGTCTTGGACTCCTTTGAGTTCATCCAGGCAATACTGAGCTTTCAATAACTTAGAGAAACCATCAGCTCTTCTTGTTTTCATGGGTTTAATCCCTAGTACTTATCCATTCTCGTCACCTTCTCACTTGCCCTTTCTTATCCTTACTCCTGTATTCCTAAAATCATGTCGCTTTATCATACTTTAGCTTGGGACTTACACATATCTATTTATACTACTCGTAACCTTCCTTCAATTTGCTTACACCATAGATTTCCTTGTGTTATTCTGGAACATCAAGCGAGACATCGCATCGTCTCTAACTCTTGTTTACTCTCTTAACTAGACTTCTCGATACCTAGAACCATAGGCTAGAAAATATGCCACTGATGACGCCGCTATCATTCCCGGATACTGAATCCCAACTCTTCTAGCCCTCCATCTAAAGTATGGATTATTCACAATCTTTAGCACCTGAGTATCTCGTACGTTGTTCACCTTTACCTTACTTACCTTAAAATACCGCCTCACCTTTTCTAATCCTTCCATAACCTCCCTTCCATATAGGTATAACTCGCCTCCACAACTTGAAGCTCTATTATAATACTTGCACCTCTTACACAATCCGATGGGAGCTTCATACTGACTTCTTATGAGGTTGGTATTCGTCTGACGCCCTTATAGTACATGGCTAGTGTACTATCTCTCTTGTACCTTTGATATTAAGGGTGATTCTTCTATGTTCTTAATCATGATTCCTATAACTTCTAGGTCCAATAATCGGATTCCTGATTTACTTTGTTGATGTAACTCTTTAGTTTCCTCCTTCTTCTGATCGGCCTTTAATTATCTCCCGATCTGGGGTTCATGGTATTAGTTATTCTGTTTAGCCTTTCATGGGCGCTGAGGAATATGCATGATACAATCCTTTAACAATTTAATCCTTCGTTTATGACCTGGGCTCAATTCTTTCTTTTAACGTATACCAGAATCTTCTACGGTTGTATATGCTGCATGTATAAAACTCCGAACCCTTAAGTGTGTTCATAACGTAACCAACTCTGGATCATTGATCGAATAATTTCTTTCGTTCCATATTAGCTTTCTTTCAATGTAAGCTATTACTTTTCCTGGTCTTTCTGCCCCCTTGTTATGTCCATACTTAGCTTATCTTAGTGCCCACACATGCCAGAGTTTTCGTGCAACTCATATGATCTCGAATATTACTACTTCCCGTTCATTAGCCACAGTAGGTGACACTTTCCTTTGGAGTGCTTACAATATTGTTGTGATACTGTTGTTACACGACCATTTCCTCTTTAGGTCGTTGTGCTTAGGTTGAAGCCTTCTTCCTTATTTCCTCAGCTAGTCTTTCGTTGTAGAACTTAGGGAGAACCCTTGACTCTCGTAAAGTTGTGAGCTTATTACGGACCTTTTGATGTCCTTCCTTGCCTATAATCATCCATAATTGCTTACCTCCGTGCCCTTGTGCTTGTAGGGTTGCTTCTAAATTGATATTTTGACTGCATTCCCAGTGGCACTTTCTTTTATCCCCGTAACACTTATATGGTACCTTTAACTACCCTGACTCCTATTTGAATATATCTCAAGTATTATAATCACATTACTGCAACACTGAATTCTCCATGTTGGGGTTTACTACATTTATCTTGCATGATCTGCTAATTTGTGTGTAACTTCTTGTCTAGTCATGACTAGGCTCTTCCTGAATCAACTGCTAACTACTCGTCGGCCCATTCTTATATCAATATTCCGCGTAATCTTTCTTGGGTTATTTCCTTGTCTTAACTTACCTCACGTACTGGCTCCTTATCTATCAATAACATCCTGGGAAGCAACCCTTGCTTCCCTTTTTTTTTTT
>NW_017671498.1:5137-37048 GCF_001879085.1 Nicotiana attenuata
ATAGTGTCATGCATATGTGTATGAACGTCATGTCGTGCATAGGTACATGTTTCATAACATCATCAGGCCTCTGAGGGCATCCCATCATATCGTCTCGGCCACTGTGGACAAAATCATCAACGTATACCAGCTGATCAGGTGGTGGCGCGTATATAGCGCCATAACCTTTTCCATATCCCATATATATATTTATATATATATATATATATATATATATATATATATATATATATATATATACGCGTATATAACGCCATCTGGTCATTGGTCAATGTGCATGTATAAATGCATGAAATGCATATGAAATACGTTAATAAAATCTCTCAGTACGTCATAAGCCCATTATGCCTCTGATGAATATTATGAAATAAACTTTACCAACTTACGTATTCTTGAGACCATGAACAGATGATAGAATAATATGACACATGGGAGAATAAGAATATACACGTCTCTAGCATTTGTACGAATGGAGTAATTTATGGTAGTTGTGCATTTGTTCTTTTCGCTTTTGTCATATAGATCATGCCAAAAAGAAAAAAAGGATAGCCTTAACATACCTGGAGTAGGGAGAAATCCATATGATATTCTTGAAAAAAGTTGCATCGTACCCCTTTAGAATCGCAAAATCTCACGTTGCTAATGTTCTAATAATTTTCGTTGGATTGGTTGAAGAATCACGTTGCTTAATGTTTTGTAGGAATTTCTACGAAATTTGTAGCAATTTGTAACAATCCCCTTGCTAATCTTTAATCCTCACATCTGTTTGTAGTATTTTGTAAAGAATTGTAGGAATCTAATTTGTAGTGTTTTAGAATGAAGTGTTGTTTGTAGTCCAAATCCTAGAATGAAGTGTCTTATGATTAATATACTAGGTTGCCATCTAATCAAACTTGATCAAGAGTCATTTGCTTGTTTAATGCCTTGCTGCCACGTGGGGGTGGGGAGGGGTTTTAATCTGATCCCATAACCAATTAATTAATTAGGTAATATTTCGTTACCCGGTAATTAACCAATTACCCGCATAATTAAGAATTGTCTTAAATTACTTGAAATTCTACTTATTTTTAATACCATTTATATATCATACTATCTTGGTCATATGGTACCTTGTATGGTACTAGTCCATAAATATCGGGTATTAACGCTCGACCCTTATTTTATCCGAACATGCCAAACTTGGACGAAAATTCATTTTCATTGACTTGCTTCCCCTCTCACCTTCACGAATTTACTCACCACTTGTTTGAAATAGCATAATCCTTATAATCTCCAAATGATCCTTTCCTTGGACTGGTGTCAATTACGTTAGAACAAATTCAACGTATAATACTACAGGGTGCAACATCGTCATAATTTAATACTGCGAAGCGTAACATCATCGTAATGTAGTAATGCAAGGCGTAACATCATCGTAATATAATACTGCGGGACGAAATATTGACGTAATATTGCGGGGCGTAACAGCAAAGGTGAAAGTAGTGACATAAGAATGACGACAACACAACTGCCATGGTGCAAAATGTTGTCCTCTTTATAAATGAGGAAGAGGAATGCATGCACTTGTCAGGTCCAGAGTTGAAATGGGTGGTTGATTCAGCAGCATCTTACCATGCCACACCGGTAAGAGAATATTTTTGCAGATATGTAGCAGGTGATTTTGGAATTGTGAGAACGGGTAACATGAGTTACTCAAAGATTGCGGGGATCAGTGACATTTCTATCAAGACAAATGTCGGATACATGATCTCGTCCAATTCACACCTCAAATCAAGGTTATGAAACAATCGATTGCAATAGTAATATCCAACAAGAAGCGGGGTCAAATTTCACAGGGAGCTATACATGGGAGTTAAGAGTATATATTGTAGTGTATGAGTTTGAACTATCTGAATTTACAATTCCACAATTTGGGGTTATTTTGTATGTCTATTTTAAACTAAGATTGCAAAGTTAAGAAATGAAATTAGGAAATTATTTTTGTTGTTTTTCAAGTTTTATAAAAATCCTAGGGCTATGACAATTACCTAGGTGTTTGCCTAATGGGTTATAAACCTTAATGCTTGTTTTGTTGATCGGGGTGTATTATAGCTATCAACACTCAATTACTCACTCAGTACCTCTCAGTCAGAGAGCAACTTTCCCAATTTGGCTTTCTCAAGACCAAATGGCTATTGCACAAAACGGTTGATAAAGGCTTAAGTTGGGTTATTACTATCTCTAGGTTGAACCCTTTAATGGGAATTATCAATCTCTCGATTGACCCAATTTCTAGTTAGCCAAGTTTTCCTATACTAAGTCTATCTTTCTCAAGTAGAGACTAAGTCAAATAGGCATGAACTAATGTTTACAACCATTAATTTCACAAATTAAAGCATGAACAAGGCTAAATAATAAACACCCAACCATAAACAAGCACTAAATCAAACACCTATAAGTTTACACACTAGGGTTGGGTCACAACCCTAATAAAAATCTAGCTACTCATGCTTGAAATTAAATAAATAGAAGAAGATTTGCTAATTAAACTCATATTTTAAAATCAAAATGATGAAATCTATGTTAAAATATCCTAAAATATGAAAAACTACTAAAAGAAATAAAGAGAAACGGCTACTGTAGTGCGACCGCAGAACTGGGGTGCGGTCCTCACTTTTATCATTGCGGCCACACATTAGATATCCCAAAATTTCAACTCTCTGAAGACAGAGATTGGGTTGTTTTGCGTCTGCACTCACTTTTCTGCGGCCGCGATGGGGTTTCTGCGGTCCACACAATTTCAAGTGAGGTCCGCAGATTCATGGTTGACCAATGCCCCTAATCTCAATTTCTACGAACTGCATAATTTCTTGTGCGGCTGTAGAATATAAAACATTTACACGCAGAGGTCTAGGGTTTCAAGTTTTGCACAAATTCGACATGGTATTAACAATTAAACATGAAAATCAATTTACCCATCCCCTAGAGAGTAATTATCAGTCTACCCACAACATATTCACCCTGCAACATTGTTCAAATAGATTCATAGACAAATGGTTCAAACTTTTACCAAAACACTAAAAATTTAAAAAAGTTAATCAAGATGATGATGCATACCAGAGATGAATGAATGCAAGAGATGAGTGAACAACAGATGTTAGGCTTGTGAGCAGCTACTTTAACAAGAAAATTCAATTTTTAGATCTTTCTGATCTCAGAGAGGGAAAAAGGAGAAAAGTAGCCTAAATCTACTATTTATACTTGATGGTTTTACTTGAGAGACAAAGGGTCAAGTGGGGTCGCAGAATTCCGCCTGCTGTCCGCACTCTGTTACCTAGGGCTCAAAAGCCCTTGCTTATCTGCGGTCCTCACAATTTGTGATGCGACCGCAGATCTCTGATGCGGACCGCAGATTTTGATGTGCGGCCGCACTTTGGCTATTTCTCTAACAAACCAAACTTTAGAGAGTTTGCAACTTCCCTTTTCAATTTTTGCGGTCCGCACTGTAATTGTGCGGCCGCAGTTCCTTTTGGTTGTAGCAATCTCAATTGTGCGGTCCACACAATATACATGCGGTCCACACTTCTTTTCATACTTAGCCAATTTTCTGAGCACACTCATCCCTGCAACACACTTCAAATCCAGTTAGCACAAAAATAACACCTATCCACAAAAGAAGAAATGAAAAAGAAAAAGAAACATGGGTTGCCTCCCAAGAAGCGCCTGATTAACGTCGCTGCACGATGCAGATTACCATCACTTGAAATGAATCACTGCCACAACATGGCCATCACCAGCTTTTCCCAAATAATGCTTCATCCGGTGCCCATTGACTCGAAATACCTCATCATTTTTATTCTTCAAGTCCAATGCACCAAAGGGTGTCACACCCACAACTTCAAATGGGCCACTCCATTTAGACTTTAACATCCTAGGGAACATCCGCAACCGTGAATTGAACAACAACACAAAATCACCCTCTTTAAACTCTTTGTTCATGTGCTTGTCATGAAGATATTTCATCTTCTCTTTGTATAAGGACGAACTTGTGTATGCATGATATTGAAACTCATTCAACTCATTCAAATGTGCCACCCTCAAGTTGGCAGCGACATCCCAATCGAGATTCAGCTTCTTTAAAGCCCACATGGCTTTGTGCTCAAGTTCCACCGGAAGATGACAAGCTTTCCCGAACAGCAACCAATATGGAGACGTTCCGATGGGTGTTTTGTAAGCCGTCCTATCAGCCCATAAAGCATCATCAAGTCTCTTGGACCAATCCGTCCGGTTAGCATTCACTGTTTTAGACAAAGTATTCTTTATCTCCAGGTTTGAGACTTCCACTTGACCGCTTGCTTCTGGATGATAGGAAGTCATGACGTTATCAGTGATACCATACTTGGTGAGTAAGGTGTCGAAGGGTTTGTTGCAAAAATGTGACCCCCTATCACTTATGATAGCCCGTAGAGTACCAAACCTTGTGAAAGAATTCTTCTTTAAAAATACCACCACACTTCTCGCCTCGTTGTTTGGTAGAGCAACGGCCTCAACCCATTTGGACACATAATCACCGCGACCAAGATGTAGGTGTTTCCACAAGAACTCACAAAAGGTCCCATGAAGTCAATACCCCACACATCGAAAATATCAATCTCCAAAATGGTGGTGAGGGGTATTTCATTTTTCTTTGAGATTCCACCCGCCCTTTGACATTCATCTCATCGTTTACTAGATCACTTGCATCCTTGTAAAGAGTGGGCCAATAGAAACCGCAACTTAGCACTTTGGCCGTCGTTCTCGCTCCACCATGGTTACCACCATATGGCGAAGAATGACAAGCCCCAATAATTTCACATTGCTCCTCCTCCAGTACACATCTTCTTACCACACCATCCGTACAAATCCGAAAAAGGTACGGTTCACCCAATAATAGTCTTAACAATCTCGCTTGAGCTTCTTCCTTTGGTTTGAAGAGAACTCAACCGGAATGATACCACTCACGAGAAAATTTGCTAGATCTACGAACCACGGCACCTCTTTTATTGAAACAGCCAAAAGGTTCTCATCGGGGAAGGAGTCATTGATTTCAAGTCCATCATGCGTCCTACCCTCCTCCTCCAAACGAGACAAGCCGCCACTTGGTTTTCACTTCCTTTCCTATCTTGGATGTCAATGTCAAACTCTTGGAATAGAAGCACCCATCTCATCAAACGGGTTTTGCAATCTTTCTTGCTCTTGAGATAATGAAGTGCTGCATGATCCGTGTGGACAATCACTCTTGCACCCATCAAGAACGGGCGAAACTTCTCAATAGCAAACACAATGTTGAGGAGCTCTTTCTCCGTAATGGTATAGTTGACTTGGTCACTATTCATGGTCTTACTAGCATAGTAGACCGGATGAAAACTCTTGTTGATGCGTTGCCCAAAATATCCCCAACCGCTACATCACTTGCATCACACATTAGCTCAAAAGGAACACTCCAATTTGGAGCGCTGATAATGGGAGTAGTAGTCAACTTGAAATTTTACAATTCAAAGACTCTCATGCAATCATCATTGAAGTGGAACTTAGAATCTTTCTCCAAAATCTTGTACAACGGGTTTACCACTTCAGAGAAATCCTTGATAAAACACAGGTAAAACCCCGCGTAGGCTAACAACTCCGCACGCCCTTCACCGAAGTTGGAGGTGAAAGTTTAGAAATCACCTCAATCTTTGCCTTGTCGACTTCAATGCCATTCTTTGAGATCTTGTGGCCAAGGACAATGCCCTCCTCGACCATAAAATGACATTTATCCCAATTGAGCACCAAATTTGTTTCTTCACATCTTGCCAACACTTTATCCAAGTTTGCGAGAAAATCATCAAAAGAATTCCCGACCATCGAGAATTCATCCATGAAGACTTCAAGGTAATCCTCCACCATGCCGTGAAGATCGCCATCATACACCTTTGAAAAGTCATGGTGTATTGCACAAACCAAATGGCATCCGCTAGAAGGCGAAAGTACCATAAGGACATGTAAGGGTAGTTTTCTCTTGATCCTCCGGAGCAATAAGAATTTGGTTGTAGCCGGAATGCCCATCAATGAAATAATAGAAAGCACGGCCAGCCAATCTATCAAGCATTTGATCTAGGAAGGGAAGTGGAAAATGGTCCTTCCTTGTGACTTTGTTGAGCTTATGATAGTCCATACACACTCTCCACCCGGTCACCGTTCTTGTAGGAATCAACTCATTCTTGTCATTGGTGACCACCGTCATGCCCCCTTCTTTGGGACACATTGAATCGGAGAAGTTCACGAACTATCGAAAATGGGGTAGACAACCCCGGCATCCAACCACTTGATGATCTCCTTTTTGACAACCTCTTGCATAGCTTTATTGAGTCTTCTTTGATGTTGAATAGATGGTTTGGCACCTTCTTCCAAGTTAATCTTGTGCATGCAAAATGCGGGGCTTTTCCCCTTAATATCCGCCAATGTCCATCTAATAGCCTTCTTCCTCTTTTGTAGCACCACCAATGTGGAGTCTACCTGCATGTTAGTCAAACAAGAGGAAAGAATAACCGGTAAAGTAAAAAAAAAAGGCCAAGAAATCCATACCGAAGATGTGGAGGCAATGGCTTGAATTCCAATGTAGGGGGCTCTTCAATTGAAGACTTTGTAAGAGGAGTTGTCCTATTTTCAATATCCAAGGACAATTTGCAGGGTTCATAAGTGTATGACCACATTCCTTGCAAAGAGTTCACACATTCCACGAATCCATCCACCTCATCATCATCAAAGTTGAGCAAGACGGCCTCCAATGTATCATCAACATTTATCACAGCACTTGTTTCATCCACAATCCGATCGGTTACCAAGTCCACTAAAGAGCATACATCATTGCTATTGGGTTGCCTCATGGACTTATACACATGAAAACCCATTTTTTCATCACCAACCCGGAAGGTAAGTTCTCCGGCTTCCACATCAACAAGAGCCTTCCCCATAGCAAGGAAAGATCTACCAAGAATAATCAGCACCTCATAGTCAACCTCACAATCAAGAATGACAAAATCTGCAAGAAAAATGAATTTATCAACACGAACCAATAAATCTTCAATTACTCCCAAAGGTCTCTTCATGGTACGATCTGCCATTTGTAATCTCATAGATGTTGATCTTGGTTGCCCAATTCCCAAAGTCTTGAAAACTGAATAGGGCATCAAATTGATACTTTCCCCAAGATCACGAAGAGCTTTATCAAACTTGGCACTTCTAATGGTACAAGGGATTGTGAAAGAACCGGGATCTTCCAATTTAGGAGCCATTGAATGCACAATTGCACTCACTTGATGAGTGACTTTGATAGTTTCAAAATTCATCGACCAATTCTTTGTCACCAAATCCTTCATAAACTTTGCATAACTGGGCATTTGCTCCAAAGCTTCAACCAATGGCACATTGATCGATATACTTTTCATCATGCCAATGAACTTTTTGAATTGATTCTCGCCATTTTGCTTGGCAAGCCTTTGAGGATATGGAGGAGGAGTCTTAGGCAATGGTGCCTTAGCCATTTGCACTACCAGTTGCGGTATGTCAATAACGTGACCCCTAGACGGGTTCACTTCCTCTTGAATCTCTTCCACATTGTCATCAATGTCAATCCGCACTTCATCATTTGCTTGCACCATATTGGTCGGGGTCTCATCTTCTTGTACTACTTGCTCTTCAACCACAAGTTTCCTTTTGTTGAGGTGGGTGCATTCCCACCTTTCCCACTCCTTGTAGTAACGGCCATGGCATGTCCCCTGTTGTTCCCACCCTTTGGGTTTACCACCGTGTCACTTGGTAGTGCCCTCTTAGGACGAGTATTTAGAGCTTGAAAGATTTTCCCCATTTAAAATTCCAAGTTATGGATTGATGTATTGTGGGAGGCAAGTTGGCATCAGAATCAGCATTCTTCTCTATCATTTGCTTTGAATATATTCTCAATATGTCCCATTTCATCGTTGGAAGAACTTGGACCTTAGGAAGAATAAGGAGGCAGGTTGCTCGGTTGTTGATACATCGGGGGCATTTGCCTTGATTATTGTTCCATCCCCTTGATTGTTACCTCCCTAATATCCTTGATTGTTGCCACTTCAATTACCTTGGGTTATTTCCACCACTCCAATTTCCTTGATTGTTGTTATTATGCCAATTCCCTTGATTGTTACCACCACTCCAATTACCTTGGTTGTTAGAATTCCAATTGCCCTGATTACCTTGAGGTCGCCATTGTTGTCGATTTAGGACTTGAGAGTTGTTTCTTTGCCCTTGAAAGTTGTTCACATATTGCACTTCCTCCTCTTGTTCATTGTAAGATTCATCCTGATCAAATCCACTATCTTCTTGCACATAATTCGCCATGTGGTTTTGCATTTGTGGACCCTTGGTCCTTCTTTTGTTCACCATCATACTTACTCCCTCTATGGCATTGACTTGCTTAGGACTTTGCACTTGTTGAAGTTGAGCCTTTGCTAATTGATTCATTGTGGCGGTTGATGTCACCCAAACACACACCACTAATTGGGATTGTGAGGCGGTCGATGCAATTATAAATACCCAACACGAGTTGGGGTCGATTCCACAGAGAGCTTTATGTGGGATTAGGTATATACAGAGTCTAGTGTAGGACGTGCCCAAGATTTCACTTCTACATATTCACTTGTTTCTTTTCTACTTCTAGTTTGTGTGCTAATGCTTGTAATTGAAAAGCTAAGAGACAATGTTTTTGGTATTGTTGTTTTTAAAGATATAAAGATCTACGGTTGTAACTTCCACCTAGATTGATACCTAAAGGATTGAGAGCTTTAGGGCATGCTTGATTAATCAGGATACAATATAGCAATTACACGCGATTACTCACTCTATACCTCTCGGTAATTTGAGTTATTTTTCCCAATTTGGCTTTCTCAAGTCCAAATGGGTATTTCACGAAACAAGTGATACATGCTCAAGTCGGGTCTTACTATCTATAGATTCAACCCTTTAATTGAGGCTATCAATTTCTTGAGTTCACCCCAATTTCTTGTTAGCCAAGTTTTCCTAGACTTAGTCTCTCTTTCTCAAGTAGTGACTAAGTCAATTAGGCATGAATCAGTGTTTGCAACCATCAATTCTCAAATTCAAGCAAGAACTAGGCTAAATATCATATACCCAATCATAAATAAGCCCTAAATCAATCACCCATTAAGTACCTATACTAGGGTTGGGTCACAACCCTAGCTAGAAATTTAGCTACTCATGGAAAATGAAGAAATTAAAGAAGAAACTAAGATAAAATTCATAATAGATGATTAAGGAAAGAATATCTAATGTTAAAACGTTGAACTAGTACAAAGTCACCCAATACAGTAAAGGAAAACGACTATCTACTCTCAGGTGCACCCAACTTGACCTAAAAATGACAAAAAATCTATTTATACCCAGCTAAAATTATCAAAAAAAATTGCCCCTGCGGAGGTTGTGCAGCCGCACAATTTTGTGTGCGGTCCGCACATTGAAACTTGGCTTGACAGGTTGGACTTTTGCGACCGCACAATTCTTGGTTTCGGCCGCACTTCTTCAACTTCTGCGGATCGCACATTTCTGAGTGTGGTCGCACTCTTGATTCTGCGGCCGCATAATAATGGTGCGGTCCGCACTTCTTAACCTTGGGCTTTGGGATGAGGGACTTCTGCGGACCGCACATTTCTGAGTGCGGCCGCACTCTTGATTCTGCGGCCGCACAATAATGGTGCGGTTCGCACTTCTTAATGACCCTAAAATCCTATCTCTCTGAACCTCATCTTCTACGGCCGTACAATAATTGTGCGATCTGCACTTTGCAAAGGAATTCTGTAAGAGGCTTTCTTCATGTTCTGCGGCCGCACTCAATATTGCGCGGTCCACATTTTGCCTTTTAGCCTTGTTTTGGTCCTTGTCCAAAATTACTCCTTCTTGAGTTGATTTTCATCTCTTTAGCTCATATTCAAACGCTCCTGCAAGAAAGCACATTTTATTAGTTTTCGGGAATACCTTTAAGCAATTTTGAGCTAAAACTAAAGTAAAAGAGTGCAAATAAGTAGTCAAAATCCCTACTTATCAACTCCCCCCAAAACTTAAGCTTTTGCTTGTCCTCGAGAAAATAAGGTAATTCCCACCTCCACAAGACAAGAACAATTTCATCTGGCCTAATGTGAATCAATTACACATCAATTGGGACCAACTATTACCCATAACACGTATGAATTATCAACAATGCAATGATTTGACTTTTTGAGTACAGTAGTTCTAGTGTGATACTAGAGCATCAAGAGTTGACTTTATTCATCAAGGAAGCTCGCTCTATCATGTAGGTCATTGTGGATCCCAAACTCCTCCTCCTCTACTCTCCATTAGCATATCTCACTTTAGAATGTAACACTCAATTCAAGGATTGTGAAAAGTTTGCTCCTCTCTCAAAAGAATGCCACAAGTACGGCTTTAAGTACCATATGCTTTCCCCTCATGTATATCACCACTAATGTAAGCTCACTCAACTTGAAATCATGTAGGGCTTTTTCAGGATGTAATGAAGGCTTTTGGACCAAGGTAGGACTTGTTGGAATAGAATGGGTTCATCTTTCCTTAAGCACTCCATTTTATCTTTTTTGCTCATACTTTGTCGACTCTTTGAGTCATTTTCTTTTTCCTCGGGGGAACTAGAGAGACGTAACGTCGCTCTTTCTTGGTCATGATATGCATTTTCTCCTTCTTTTGTCTTCTCCATGCCTTTCATCTTTGTTTTTCTTTGAATCCCTTCAACTATTTACTTTATTCACTTTCTTTTTGGAATTTACCTTTTTGTTCTTTCTTTCTTTCTTTGCCTTCCCTTTTCTTCATTTCTTTGTCCTTCTTTGTACCTTTATATTACTTTCAAACTCCTCGTCTCTCCCCCAAACTTATGTTTTAGCCAGCTGTTTCTCAACAATGCTAAGGAAAGATCGGGTGCCAAGAGAGGGTCATTACCAAACGGATAAAGGCTTGTAACGTGGTTATTGAATGAAAAAAGGCTTAGGCTCAAATGGGTTGACTAGGGACATCACATTGGTAGGCTATGGAAGATTTCAAATTGGATCAGTGAGAGCCTACAATAATTTCTCAAGCTAAGATACACTTAGAACTTTGCCTAGAAAAACATTCAGGGCAAGTTCTAGACTATTAGCACGGGTACTTGGACTTGCAACTAAATATCTCACCTCCCACGCTGCTGCATTGCTAAAGAGAACGGAGTCGAGGACCCACAACAACCCTAGTTAAGATTGAGAATCACAAATGGCTAGACTGAACCACTCGATGGCTGCTTAAGTTAACACAAGAGTCAAAAGGTCACAACTAGAGCTATTTTCTGCCAACAACTTGTTTTTAACCATAAGGTCGTAGGTAAATGTGTTGGTACCAAGTGAAGCATGCTTGAGACGCTTTTATTCATTACTACTATTTTTTATCCAAACATAAAAAAATAGACTCAATCCCTTAAGAAGGTTGTCACTCCATCCATCGTTGGGAAGAGCCACACGGTTCACACAAATTTCACCTTTGGAAAGAACCGTGGCATTAAGAAAAGCAAAGGCTTATTGCTCACTTAAACATAAAAAGAAGCTAACAAATCAAAAAGAAGCTAACAAATTAAAAAGAAGCTATTAAAGTAAATAAGAAGTTATACTATTAAGAAAAACAAACTAAAGAAGCTATAAAATAAACTACTGAAAGTAAGACAAATGAATATACAAACCGAGGGGGTAATGAATATATACATCAAGGGAAAAGGAGGAATATATACATAACCAAAGAGAAAATAAAGATAAAAGAAAAGAGTATTAGAGTTATTACAGGCCAAATGTCAATGTCATAATAAATCATCCAAAATTGACCACCCCGTGAATAAAAATAAGCATTGTCCTCAATGCTTAACAAAAATAAGAATAAGGAAGGGTAGAGAGTTGAGAGAACTCCCTATGTGGTCTCAGTGTGCATGGCATCCTCAGCACCCTCGGTCTCCTCCAACTGTATCTCCTCATCACCTAGCTGAGGGACAACAGGGTTGGTGAGCATCTGGAGCATCTCCTCAGCGGTGTGGGCAGCAAGGTCCGGCTCCTCAGACTGGCCGACTGCTGTCTGTGATGCCTCAGATACTGCTGGGGGTGCTGGTGCTATCTCCATAAAAGGTCAAGTGGTAGATCTCTTGCAGATGCTATCTTGGCAACTTTTTTCTTAGTCTATCCACTGAATTCTTCGAAGCCCGAGATTTCCGTATCTTCTTCACCTGTTTGCCCAACACCTCAATGACTTCTCTATGTGCCACCAGAGTCTCCATAATGGTTTTCTGATTTTATAGGATCTTTGACAATGTTTTATCCACTGACGGAGGTACCTGAGGTGCTGTTGGGGTAAAGGATTATGCTGCAACAGCACTGGATATGTCAGACAGCTTTGAAGTAGTTGTCTGCATCCAGTTGTTGAGACTCGCCAATGTCTGGGAGACTCGTAGCGCAGTGAGTGGATATGTAGAAGATGCAGGCACTGGAACTGATGTAGATGGTCTAGCAGGTGGAGGTGGTAGCATGTCAGCTGTCTCGGTGGAAGGATCGACTGCTTTGGAAGGCATGGCAACTGTAGAAGGCTCAGCACCTGAATCTGTAACCACTACCGTTGGCTCCTCAGACTGGCCAGCGGAGGTCGTTGCCTTACCCTTGAACTTTGGGTTGTCAGCACCCTGCAGGTGGTACCATGATAATGGCTTCTTGGCCTTTACTTTTGTATCTTATGGCCTCGGCTTCACCTTTGCATCGTTGAAATACTCTGTGAGGAAGTTTGGATAAGGGTAGGATCTTTCACCTTTTTGGACAGCTAATGTGATATTGGTTGACATGATGGCACCTATATTGATTGGGTCCATAATATAAGCCACCAGAACTGCTCGGGGAAGTGGGAGATTGTTCTCATTCAAACACGGATCAATACATCTGCACACAAAGGTCTGCCACCCTTTAGCTTCAAAATTTAGGGTGGCCCGAAGGATAGGAACTCCTGATGTGATCCACGGTGGTGGTGGTCCTCGAGCAGCCAACATCTCAGCTAGCCACGGGCGAGCTGCATCACCCATAACAATCTTTTCCAAATACTGGACTACCTCTACTTCTTCAAAGCCCACATAAGTGTTCAAAGAGCAGGAGTCGAATTTGACTTTCAGATTTCTCACCTTTTTTTATCTTGGTACCCTTCTTTTGTGAGCCACATTGGCATAAAATTCTTTAACCAAGTGCTCATTTGCATCGATGACACTTTGGACGAACCACTTCCACCCCTTTCGCTCTCGGAACTGTCCAAGGACATTTGGAATTGAGTATCCAAATCCTTAATTAAGAACTATCGCTCAAGTGTGAGCGATCTCTGGGACCACCACTCTCTACACCGTGTGAAGGTCGTCAGACTCACAAACCGATCCTCCCATATTTCCTTCTTCTTTGACCTCTCAAGGCCGCCCACTCTAGTGTCACCTCCTCTACCATCATCCAAGACATCATCATCATCATCTAAATCAATTGGTGCAGGAGGAGTGTGTGTAGAGGAGGGTTCTTAACCCTGGCTGCCGGCATCTTAACCCTCAGAAAATCTTGCTGAGGTGGAGGATTCGTCACGCAGTTGGTATCCCTTGAAATTTCTGTGGCTGAGGTTGGGATTACGGTTGTGCTTGCACAGAGTTGCCCTCTGAATCTTCCCTAGACAGGAGATACTCACTGGAATCTGAGGGTTCGGGGACTCTGTTGCCAGTTTCCTTCTTGTTCATAGCTCTTTGGACTGATAGTGGAGGTTGCCTCTGCCTCGGCCTCGGGAGTGTTCACCCCTCCCTTTTGATGTATCACCTCTTCCACGTGATCTAACCATTGTCTGAAATACATAGCAATAGGAATCAGTTAGAGTTCAGGTTCACAGTGTACACAGATGCATGCATGACAGTTGCAGGACAGTTGCAAGAAAATAAACCTCAGAAGAGGCAGTGCGGACCGCACATATTTAAGTGCGGCCGCAGACTACCTTGTGCGGATCGCACAATTTTGAGTGCGGTCGTATATCTTGAAATGCAGACCGTACAATTTCGAGTGCGGCTGCACAAATCTAGTTCCAGAACACTGGTTCTCTGAAGCTCCAAAATGCGGTCGCACACATTTTTCTGCGGACCGCACAATGTTTCTGCATACCGCATAATTTTTAGTGCGGTCCGCACAATTCATGCAACACTTTGCCCTAAATTTAAGATCCGCGGACCACACAAAAGTGTGTGCGGACGCACAATTTGAAATTACGCAGCAATACTTCAGGGTTCATGCAATTTATTCATAAATTAGACATGGTTTTTGCAAATAAACATGATCAATGGCCTACCCAGTCCCTAATTAGCATACATAAGATTACCCACATGGTTTTTAGCACATATGAAGAACATTTGACAATTTTAGGCCTACAAACAACTAAACTAATCAAGAACAAAGATCAAGTTAAATGGGAAAAATCTAATATGAATTGAACATACTAGTGATAAGGAATGCAGGTGAGAATCTACACAGATGAAATGCTTGAGAATTGTAAACTAATTGAACTTGCACTGTGCTTGCTTAGGGTTCAAGAACTCAAAGTGTGTAAGGTTTTGAATAGTGCACTGAGGTTCTATTTATAGGTTGAACAAGTCGCCCAAAAATTAAGCTAAGTGCGGCCGCACAATTTTGAGTGCGGTCCGCACTCTGTACCTGGAACTGGAAGAAACTCTGCGGGCCACACAAAAGTGAGTGCGATCGCAAAATTTGTGCGGACCACACAATTTTGTGTGCAGCTGCAGATTGGCTTGGAAATTTGACATACCAACTTTAGAGAACTTGCAATTTTGGTCTTCCAGTTGTGCGGTCGCACACAGATTTTGCGGCCGCATAGTGATTTATGCTGCTGCCTTCAGGATTGTGCGGTTCGCACAATTAATGTGCGGTCCGCACTTCCTCAACACTTAGCCAATTTTTCTTGCACAGTCCCTGCAATGCACACCCATTCCCTGCATACACTTCAAAACTAGTTAGCACAAAACAAAGCCTATCTAATGAAAGAAAAAGAAAAAGACATATGGGTTGCCTCCCAGAAGCGCCTGATTTAACATCATAGCACGATGCAGATTATCAATCATTTGAAATGAAGAATCGCCACGACGTGGCCATCATCAACTTTACCAAGATAGTGTTTCACCTGCTGCCCATTGACTCTAAATACTTCATCATTCTTATTTTTCAAGTCCAAAGCACCAAAGGGGGTTACATTCAGCACTTCAAATGGGCCACTCCATTTAGACTTCAACTTGTCTGCAAACATCCGTAACCGGGAACTGAACAATAACATAAGATCACCGTTCTTTAAACTCCTTGTTGTGGATGTACTTATCATGGAGGTACTTCATCTTCTCCTTGTATAGGGACGAGCTTGTGTAGGCATGATACCGGAATTCATCAAGCTCATTCAATTGTTCCACCCTTAAGTTTGCGGTGACATCCCACTCAAGGTTCAACTTCTTCAAATCCCACATGGCCTTATACTCAAGTTCCACCAGAAGATGACACGCCTTCCCAAATACCAACAGATATGGAGACATCCCAATCGGTGTTTTGTAGGCAGTCCTATAAGCCTAAAGAGCATCATCAAGTTTTCCTGACCAATCTGTCCGGTTGGCATTCATAGTATTTGACAAAATACTCTTGATCTCCCAGTTGGAGACTTCAACTTGTCCACTTGCTTGAGGATGGTAGGGGGTCGATACTTTGTGAGTGACACCATACTTTGTGAGTAAGGTATCAAAAGCCTTGTTGCAAAAATGAGATCCCCCATCACTAATAATGGCCCTAGGAGTACCGAATCTTGCAAA
The DNA here is from genome assembly GCF_001879085.1 of Nicotiana attenuata. Taxonomy (NCBI): domain Eukaryota; kingdom Viridiplantae; phylum Streptophyta; class Magnoliopsida; order Solanales; family Solanaceae; genus Nicotiana; species Nicotiana attenuata. The sequence goes on from NW_017671498.1 coordinate 21,072, forward strand.
GATGTTCTTCTTCAAAAATGCCACCACACTTCGAGCTTCATTGTTGGGTAAAGCCACGGCCTCAACCCATTTTGACACATAGTCCACAGCTACCAAAATGTAAGTGTTCCCACAAGAGTCACGAACAGTCCCATGAAATCAATGCCCCACACATCAGAGATGTCAATTTCCAAGATGGGGGTGAGGGGCATCTGATTTTTCTTAGAAATTCCACCGGCCCTTTGACATTTATCACAACGCTTGACTAGATCACTAGCGTCCTTATAGAGAGTAGGCCAATAAAATCCACAAATCAACACTTTTGTTGTCGTTCTAGCTCCACCATGGTGACCACCATACGGTGAAGAGTGGCAAGTCTCAAGAATTTCCACTTGTTCTTCCTCCGGCACACATCATCGGATCACACTATCCGTACATATCCAGAAAAGATACGGTTCATCCCAATAATAGTCAAGATAATTCGTTTGAGCTTCTTTCTTTGGTTTGAAGAGAACTCATTCGGTACAATGCCACTCATAAGATAATTTGCTAAGTTGGCAAATCATGGCATCCCGGTCATTGAAATAGCTAGAAGCTGCTCGTCGGGGAAAGAGTCATTGATCTCTAGGCCATCATGTATCCTCCCCTTCTCCTCCAATCGAGACAAGTGGTCCGCCACTTGATTTTCACTACTTTTGCGGTCTTGTATATCTAGATCAAACTCTTGTAATAGAAGTACCCACTGCATTAATCTTGCTTTAAAATATTTCTTGCTCATCAAATATCGAAGCGCCGCATGGTCAGTGTGAACAATCACCTTTGTACCCATCAAGTACGGGCGGAACTTCACCATAGCAAAAACAATAGCAACGAGCTCTTTTTTGGTCACTGTGTAGTTGACTTGGGCATCATTCATGGTCTTGCTAGCATAGTAGACCGGATGGAAGATTATGTTGATACGTTGCCAACACCGCTCCAATCGCCACATCACTTGCATCACACATGAGCTCAATTCGGTGTGGTGATAATAGGAGTAGTTATCAATTTGAACTTGAGCAATTCAAATGCCTTCTTGCACTCTTCATTGAAATGGAATTTGGCATCCTTCTCCAAAAGTTTACACAAGGGGTTCACCACTTTGGAAAAATCCTTGATGAATCGGTGAAGAACCCCGCATGACCCAAGAAGCTCCTCACTCCCTTCACGGATGTAGGGGGAGGGAGTTGGTGATCACCTCAATTTTTGCCTTGTTGACCTCAATACCATGCTTTGAAATTTTGTCGCCGAGGACTATGCCCTCCTCAACCATGAAGTGACATTTCTCCCAATTCAAAACCAAGTTAGTTTCCTCACATCTTGCTAAAACTTTGTCCAAATTTTGCAAACAATCATCGAAAGAATTCCCAACCACAGAAAAATCATCCCTGAAGACCTCAAGAAAATCCTCCACCATGTCGGTGAAGATTGCCATCATAAACCTTTAAAAAGTCACCGGTATATTGAATAACCCAAATGGCATCCTAGAGAATGAGAAAGTACCATAAGGGCATGTGAAAGTAGTCTTCTCTTGATCCTCCGCAGCAATAAGAATTTGATTGTAGCCGGAATACCCATCGAGGAAATAATAAAAAGCACGGCCAGCCAACCAATCTAGCATTTGATCAAGGAAGGGAAGTGCGAAATGATCTTTCCTTATGACTTTGTTGAGCTTGCAGTGGTACATACACACTCTCCATCCGGTCACCGTTCTTGTAGGAATCAACTCGTTCTTATCATTGGTGACCACAGTCATGCCCCCTTTCTTTGGGACACATTGCACCTGAGAAGTCCATGAACTATCGGAAATGGGTAAACAACCCCGACATCTAACCACTTTATGATCTCCTTCTTGACCAACTCTTGCATTGCTTCATGTAACCTCCTTTGATGTTCAACGGAGGGTTTGGCACCCTCCTCCAACATAATCTTGTGCATGAAAAAGGCGGGGCTTATACCCCGGATTTCTGCCAATATCCATCCAATTGCTATCTTCCTCCTTTGTAGCACCTCCAATGTGGACTCCACCTGCATGTTATTCAAATAAGAGGCAATAATAACCGGTAAAGTAGAAGAAGAGTCAAGGAATTCATACCTGAGATGTGGAGGAAATGGCTTAACTCCAAAGTGGGAGGCTCCTTGATTGAGGGCTTTGTTGGAGGAGTCTTCCGGTCTTCAATATCCAAGGATAACTTGGGGGTTCATAAGTGTACGACCCCATTCCTTGCAATGGATTCACACATTCCACATAGCCTTCGTTCTCCTCATCATTATCAAGGTTGAGCAAAACGGCTTCCAAATTATCCTCAACATTCATTGTGGCACTAGCATCATCAATTATCACATCGGTCACCAAATCCACGGATGAACAAACTTCATTGCTATTCGATTGCCTCATAGATTTGCACACATGGAACACCACTTTTTCATCACCCACCGAGAAAGTGAGCTCACCGCCTTCCACATCAACAAGAGCATTCCCCGTAGCAAGGAAAGGTCTACCCAAAATAATAGGCACTTCATAGTCCCCTTCACAATCAAGAATCACAAAATCCATCGGGAGGATGAACTTGACACACGAACCAACACATCATCAATAATACCCAAAGGCCTCTTCATTGTATGATCCGCTATTTGCAACCTCATGGATGTGGGTCTTGGTTGCCCAATTTCCTTAGTCTTAAACACCGAGTAGGGCATCAAGTTTATACTTGCCCCTAGATCACATAGAGCTTTGGCAAAATCGGCTCTCCCAATAGTGCAAGGGATTGTGAAAGCGCCGGGATCTTCCAATTTCGGAGCCATTGAGTGCACAATAGCACTCACTTGATGTGTCATCTTGATAATCTCACAGTTCATTGATCTTTTCTTTGTCACCAATCCTTCATGAACTTTGCATATCCCAGCATTTGTTCCAAGGCCTCAACTAACGGCACATTAATAGACAAACTCTTCATCATATCAATGAACTTTTTAAATTGGTTCTCACCATTTTGCTTGGCAAGCTTTTGAGGATATGGAGGAGGAGGCCTTGGCATTGGTGCCTTAGCCTTTAGGACTACCGGTTCCGGTATGTCAACAGTATGCTCCCTAGACGGGTTCACTTCTTCTTGAGTCTCCTCCACATTGTCATCAATATTAATTCTCACCTCATCATTTTCTTTCACTTCATTTCTTGCCATATCATCTTCTTGTACCAATTGTTCCTCATAATTTTCTTTTTACTTCAGGTGGTTGCTTCCCCATATTTTCCACTCCTTGTAGTCACGGCCATGGCATGTCCCGTGTTGTTCCCACCCTTCGAGTTCCCCACCGTATCACTTGGTAGTGCCCCCTTAGGATGAGTGTTCAAAGCTTGCGAGATTTGTCCCAATTGAACTTCCAAGTTGCGGATTGAAGTGTTGTGAGAGGCTAGTTGAGCATCGGAGTCGGCATTCTTCTACATCATTTGTTTGAACATGTTCTCTATTCGGCTCATTTCATTGTTGGAAGAACTTGGACCTTGGGAAGGATATGGAGGTGGATTGCTCGGTTGTTAAAACATCGAGGACTTTGAAAACCCGACCCCTGGTTGTTTTTGTTGTTGTTCCATCCTCCTTGGTTGTTACCTCCCCAATAGCCTTGATAATTGCCACTCTAATTGCCTTGGTTATTTTGACCATTCCAATTTCCTTGATTGCTTTGGTTGTTCCAATTCCCTTGGTTGTTTTGATTGTTCCAACCACCTTGATTGCTTGAATTCCAATTTCCTTGATTTTCTTGTGGTCGTCATTGTTGTTAACTTGGGCCTTGATTGTTTTTTGTTTGCCCTTGGAAGTTGTTCGCATATAGTACTTCCTCCTCTTGCTCATTGTATTGTCCATCTTGATCAAATCCACTATCATCTTGCTCATAATTTTCAACTCGGTTTTGCACTTGAGGACCCTTTTGTCTTCTCTTGTTTACCATCATACTAACTCCTTCCATTGCATTTACTTGTTTGGGACCATGCACTTGTTGAAGTTGAGCTTTGGCTAGTTATTCATTGTGATGGTCAATTCGGTAATTGCTTCCCTATGATCATGTAATTCTTTATGCAAGTGAATCACATTTGGATCACCTTGAGGAACGTTTGCTCTACTTTTCCATGCCGATGAAGTATCCGCCATCTCATAAAGAATCTTGCATGCTTCCGCATATGGTGTTGTCATGAAATTTGCACTGGCAAGTTGGTTGACCATGCAATGATTGGTAGTATTGATCCCCTTATAAAAGTTTGTTGAATCATAGCCTTTGTCATGTCATTGTTAGGGCACTCTTTCACCATAGTGCGGTACCTTTCCTATATCTCGTGGAAAGGCCCATTGGGTTCTTGTTCGAAAGCTAGAATCTCATCCCTCAGAGTTGCCAGATGCCCGGGAGAAAAGAACTTGGAAATGAATTTCTCGGCCAATTCGTCCCATGTATGGATAGAACAATTTGGCAACCTCTCCAACCAATCCAAGGGCTTACCCCGAAGATAGAAAGGGAATAGCCTCAACCGCAAAGCATCCTCAGAGATGTTGGTTTGTTTGCTCCCCAAGCAAGTGTCAACAAACCCTTTCAAGTGCTTGTATGCATTTTGACTTGGAGCACTGGTGAAGAATCCTCGTTGTTCCAAAGGTGTAAGCATGACATTTGTGATTTGAAAGTTTCCCGCCCTAATGCTGGGCAGGACTATGGCACATGCGTATCCTTCATTTGGCAACACCCGATGTGTCGCCGCTCTTGGAGGAGGTGGAGGAGGAACGAGAACGTTGTCTTGAGGTGGGCGACCTCGTCTATTTACTTGAGGTTCAATAGGAACCTCATCAACTTGGCCATCATCCCCGTCATCCCTCCAATGGCACGTTTCCAAGAGGATCATTTTTGTTGAGAGCAATTGTATCACCTACAATTGTTTCGCAAAAAGATTAGTAACCGGAAGGAAAAGAAGATAAATCACACACAAAACCAAATATATAGCTAAATCCATTTTTAGCTCCCTGGCAGCGGCGCCAAAAATTGATATCGACCAAACTCACACCACTAATTGAGATTGTGAGGCGGTCGATAATTATAAATACCCAACGCGAGTCGGGGTCGATTCCATAGAGAGCTTTATGTAGGATTAGGTATATGCCGAGTCTAGTGTAAGAGGTGCCCAAGATTGCACTTCCACATATTCAGTTGTTTCTTTTCTACTTCTAGTTTGTGTGCTAATTCTTGTAATTGAAAAGCTAAGAGACAATGTTTTTGGTATTGTTTTTTTGCAAGTTATATAATATCTAGGGTTGTAACTTCCACCTAGATGGTTACCTAAGGGATTGAGAGCTTTAGGGCATGATCGGTTGATCGGGATACAATATAGCAATCACACACGATTACTCACTCTATACCTCTCGGTAGTTTGAGTGATTTTGCCCATTTTGGCTTTCTCAAGTCCAAATGGGTATTTCACGAAACAAGTGATAGATGATCAAGTCGGGTCTTACTATCTCTAGATTCAACCCTTTAATTGCGGCTATCAATTTCTTGAGTTCACCCCAATTTCTTGTTAGCCAAGTTTTCCTAGACTTAGTCTCCCTTTCTCAATTAGGAACTAAGTCAATTAAGCATGAATCAATGTTTGCAAACATCAATTCTCAAATTCAAGCAAGAACTTGGCTAAATATCATATACCCAATCATAAAAAAGCCCTAAATAAATCACTCATTAAGTACACATACTAGGGTTGGGTCACAACCCTAGCTAGAAATTTAGCTACTCATGGATAATGAAGAAATTAAAGAAGAAACTAAGATAAAATTCATAATAGATGATTAAGGAAAGAAAATCTAATGCTAAAATGTTGAACTAGTACAAAGTCACCCAATACAGTAAAGGAAAACGACTATCTACTCTCAGGTGCACCCAACTTGATCTAAAAATGAGAAAAAGATCTATTTATACCCAGCTAAAATTATCGGAAAAAATTTCCCCTGTCGAGGTTGTGCGCCGCACAATTCTATGTGCGGTACGCACATTGAAACTTGGCTTGACAGGTTGGACTTTTGCGGCCGCACAATTCTTGGTTTTGGTTGCACTTGTTCAACTTCTACGGATCGCACATTTGTGAGTGTGGTCGCACTCTTGATTCTGCGGCCGCACAATAATGGTGCGGTCCTCACTTCTTAACCTTGGGCTTTGGGATGAGGGACTTCTGCGGACCGCACATTTCTGAGTGCGGCCTCGCTCTTGATTCTACGGCCGCGCAATAATGGTGCGGTCCGCACTTCTTCATGACCCTAAAATCCCATCTCTCTGAACCTCATCTTCTATGGCAGCACAATAATTGTGCGGTCTGCACTTTGCAAAGGAATTCCGTCAGAGGCTTTCTTCATGTTCTGCGACCGCACTCAATATTGTGTGGTCTGCATTTTGCCCTTTTAGCCTTGTTTTGGTCCTTGTCCAAAATTACTCCTTCTTGAGTTGATTTCCATCTCTTTAGCTCATATTCAAACATTCCTGCAAGAAAGCACATTTCATTAGTTTTCGGGAATACCTTTAAGCAATTTTGAGCTAAAACTAAAGTAAAAGAGTGCAAATAAGTAGTCAAAATCCCTACTTATCAGTGGTCAATTCGGCAATGGCTTGCCCATGATCATGCAACTCTTTATGGAGGTGAATCACGTTCCGATCACCTTGAGGAACGTTAGCCCGACTTTGCCATGTCGATGATGTGTCACCCATTTCATCTAAAATCTCACAAGCTTTTGCATATGGCGTTGTCATGAAATTTCCACCGGCAAGTTGATTTACCACACACTGATTAGTCGTATTGATCCCCCAATTTTGTTCAGTCATAGCTTCCATCATGTCATTATTGGGGCACTGCTTGACCATTGCCCCATAAAGCTCCCATATCTCATGTAACGGCTCATTGGCTCTTGTTTGAATGCTAGAATCTAGTCTCTAAGAGTAGCCATATGCCCGGGAGAAAAGAACTTGGAAATAAATTTCCCCTCCAACTCATCCCACGTATGGGTGGAATGATTTGGCAATCTTTCCAACCAATCTAAGGCTTTCCCCCGCAGAGAGAAGGGAAATAGCCTTAACCTTAAAGCATCCTCGGAGACGTTTGTCTGTTTACTCCCCCAACAAGTGTCCACAAATCCCTTCAAGTGTTTGTATGCATTTTGACTTGGAGTCCCGGTGAAGAATCCCCGTTGCTCTAGCAATGTGAGCATTACATTTCTGATTTGAAAGTTGCCCGCCCTAATGCGGGGCGGGACTATGGCACTTGCATACCCTTCATTAGGCAACACCCGATGTGGAGCCGCTCTTGGTGGAGGTAGGGGTGGAACTGGGACGTTGTCTTGCGGCGCCCGGCCTCATCTATTTGCTTGAGGTTCAAGAGGAACCTCTTCGACTTGGTCATCATCAACGTCCACATCCCCCAAAGGCATATTTCCGAGTTCATTGGCCGCCATAATTGTACCTGCAATTGATTTTTACAAAAATTAGTAACGCGGAAGGAAAAGAAGATAATCCAAACACAAAACCAAATATATAGCTAAATCCATTTTTTAGCTCCTCGGCAACGGCGCCAAAAATTGATCTCGTCCAATTCACACCTCAAATCAAGGTTATGAAACGGTCGATTGCAATAGTAATACCCAACAAGGATTCGAGTTCAAATTCCACAGGGATCTATACGTGGGAGTTAGGAGTATATATTGTAGGCTGCAGTTACAAATCTGCGGAGCGCAGAAAGAAGGCCATGCGGCCACAGATCAGAATTATACGTCCGAAGACTTCCAATTCCTGATAAGTTGAAAAATCCTGCGGACCGCACATGGAATTGTGCGGCTGCAGAAACTCCCGAAGGGCATTTTTGTTCGAACTTTCCAGCCCTGTATAAATAGACGAGTTTCACATTTTTAGGATAATTTTTTACATCAGCAGCTACAGTAGCCGTTTCTCTTTACTTCTTTTAGTAGTTTTTCATATTTTGGGATATTTTAACATAGATTTCATCATTTTGATTTTACAATATGAGTTTAATTAGCAACTCCTCTTCTATTTCTTCAATTCAAGCATGAGTAGCTAGATTTTAACTAGGGTTGTGACCCAACCCTAGTGTGTAAACCTTATGGGTGTTTGATTTAGTGTTTGTTTATGGTTGGGTGTTTATCATTTAGCCTTGTTCATGCTTTAATTTGTGAAATTAATGGTTGCAAATATGAGTTCATGCCTATTTGACTTAGTCTCTACTTGAGAAAGAGAGACTTAGTCTAGGAAAACTTGGCTAACAAGAAATTGGGTCAATCGAGAGATTGATAATCCCAATATATGTTTCAACCTAGAGATAGTAATAACCTGACTTGAGGTTTTATCAACAGTTTTGTGCAATACCCATTTGGTCTTGAGAAAGCCAAATTGGACAAAATCACTCTCTGACCGGGAGGTATTGAGTGGGTAATTGAGTGTTGATAGCTATAATATACCCTGATCAACAAAACAAGCATTAATGTTTATATCCCATTAGGCAAACACCTAGGCAATGGTCATAGCCCTAGGCTTTTAAAAAAACTTGAAAAACAACAAAAACAATTTCCTGGTTTCATTTCTTAACTTTGCAATCTTAGTTTAAAATAGACATAAAAATAACCCCAAATTGTGGAAGTATAAATTGAGATAGTTCAAACTCATACACTTCTGCGGTCCGCACTTTTTCATCTGCGGCCGCACAATCCTTGTGCGGTCCGCACTTTTGATGAACTTGGAATGCATACTCTCTGAACTTTGCTCCTGGCCCAGCTTTTGTGGCCCATAATTCATATGCGGACCGCACTTTGCACCTTTCTCTATGGATCTTTCCTTCATACTCTGAGGCCGCAAATGATATTCTGCGGTCCGCACTTCTAAGCTTCTGTGTCTTTTGTGTCCTTGAGTGTAGATTACTCCTTCTTGAGTTGGATTTCATCTTGGGAGGTCATCTTCCAATATTTCTGCAATTAAGCACATTTCATCAGTTTTCGGGAACATAATTAAACGCTTTTAGACTAAAATAAAAGCTAAAAGGCGCTAATAAGTAGTCAAAATCCCCACTTATCAATGCACATTGGTTCTAAAGGACGTGTGGCATGTACCTGATTTGCGGATGAACTTGATCTCGGGAATTACTTTAGACCGAGATGGATAGAGAACTATTTTGCAAATCAAAAAAGGAGACTCACCAAGGGATCTTGGTGATTTCAAAGGGAGTTGCTCGTGGCACGTTGTACATGACAAATGCAGAAATATGCCAAGGTGAATTGAACACGGCACAATATGAGATTTCTGCAGATTTGTGGCACAAAAGAATTGGTTATATGAGTGAGAAGGGATTGCAGATTCTTGCCAGGAAATCACTCATTCGTATGCCAAAGGGTAAAACGGTAAAACCTTTTGAGTACAATTTATTTGGTAAGCAGCATAGAGTCTCATTTCAGACATCGTCTCAACAAAAATTGAATATACTTGATTTGGTATATTTTGAAGTTTATGGTCCAATGGAAATTAAATCGATGGGTGGTAACGAATATTTTGTTACTTTTATTGATGATGCTTCACGAAAATTATGGGTTTATATTTTGAAAACCAAAGATCAAGTGTTTCAAGTTTTCTAGAAGTTTCATGCTCCGATGGAAAGGGGGACGGGCCAAAAGCTAAAGCGTCTCCAAAGTGACAATGGAGGTGACTACACTTTAATGGAATTTGAAGAGTACTATTCAAGCCATGGGATCAGACATGAAAACACAGTTCCTGGAACCCAGCAACACAATGGCATAGCCAAAAGAATGAACCGCACTATTGTGAAGAAGGTGAGAAGCATGCTCAGAATTCATTATGGTGTGAAGGAGTTCAGACAGCATGTTACTTGATCAATATCAGTCCATCGGTTCCATTGGCGTTTTACATCCCAGAGAGAGTTTGGACCAACAAGATGGTGTCCTACTCGCATCTGAAGGTGTTCGATTAAGAGCTTTTGCATATGTACCAAAGGAGCAGAGAACAAAGCTGGATGATAAATTTGTTCCCTGCATATTCATTGGATATGGAGATGAAGAGTTTGGATAAAGATTGTGGGATATAGTAAAGAAGAAGGTCATTAGAAGCAGAGATGTAGTCTTTCGAGAAAGTAAAGTCGGAACTGCTGATGATATGTCAAAAAGGCCAAGAATGGTATAATTTCTAACCTTGTTACTATAACTTCTACTCCCACAAGTGCAGAAAGTAAGACCGACGAGGTTGCCAAACTGGGGGAGCAACCTGATGAGGTTATTGAGCAGGGGGAGCAACTTGATAATGATGTCGAGCAAGTGGAGTACCCTACTCAGGAATAAGAACAACCTCAACCTCTGAGGAGATCGTAAAGGCCAAGGGTAGAGTCAAGCAAGTACCCTTCCATAGAATATGTCCTCATCAGTGATGAAGGGGAGCCAGAAAGTCTTAAAGAAGTGTTGTCCCATCCAGAAAGAACCAGTGGATGAAAGCCATGCATGAAGAGATGGAATCTCTGCAGAAAAATGGCACGTACAAGCTAGTTGAACTTCCAAAGGGTAAAAGGCAACTCAAATGTAAGTGGGTCTTTAAACTCAAGAAAGATAGAAATGGCAAGCTGGTTAGATACAAAGCTTGATTAGTGGTTAAAGGCTTCGAATAGAAGAAAGGTATTTATTTTGACAAAATTTTTTCACCTGTTGTCAAAATGACTTCTATTCGAACAATTTTGAGCATAGCAGCTAGCATAGATCTTGAAGTGGAACAGTTGGATGTGAAATCAACATTTCTTCACGGAGATTTATATGGAGCAGCTAGAAGGATTTGAAGTATCTGAAAGGAAAAACATGGTGTGCAAACTGAATGAAAGTCTTTATGGGTTGAAACAGGCACCAAGGCAGTGGTATAAGAAGTTTGACTCATTCATGAGAAGTCAAACTTTTATAAAGACATATTCTAATCCATGTGTATACTTCAAAAGATTTTCTGACAACAACTTTATTATTTTGTTGTTGTATGTGGATGACATGTTAATTGTAGCAAAAGACAAGGAGTTGATCGCAAAGGTGAAGGGAGATTTGTCCAAGTCATTTGAGACAAAGGACTTGGGCCCAGCACAACAAATTCTAGGTATGAAGATAGTTCGAGAGCGAACAAGCAGAAAGTTGTGGTTGTCTCAGGAGAAGTACTTGAACGTATACTGGAACGCTTTAACATGAAGAATGCTAAGTCAGTCAGCACACCTCTTACTAATCATCTGAAGTTAAGCAAGAAGATTTGTCTACAACAATGGAAGAAAAGGAAAGCATGACAAAAGTTCCTTATCCTCTGCTGTCGGAAGTTTGATGTATTCAATGGTATGCACTAGACCTGATAATGCTCACACAGTTGGTGTTGTCAGCATGTTTCTTAAAAATCCAGGAAAAGAACACTGGAAAGCAGTCAAGTGGATACTCGCTGAGAGGTACCACGGGAGATTGTTTATGCTTTGGAGGATCCGATCCAATCTTGAAGGGCTATACAGATGCTGATATGGAAGGTGACGTTGATAATAGAAAATCCACTACTGGATATTTGTTTACATTCTCGGGGAGAGCTATATCATAGCAGTCGAGGTTGCAGAAGTGTGTCACACTCTCTACAACTGAAGCGGAATATATTATCGCTACTAAAGCTGGCAAGGAGATTATATGGTTGAAATGGTTCCTTCAAGAGCTTGGATTACATCAGAAGGAGTATGTCATCTATTGTGACAGTCAAAGTGCAATAGACCTTAGCAAGAACTCCATGTACCATGCAAGGACCAAACACATCGACGTGAGATATCACTCGATTCGAGAAATGATAGAGAATGGATCTCTAGAAGCCTTGAAGATTTCTACAAGTGAGAATCCCGCAGATATGTTGACCAATGTGGTACCAAGAGACAAGTTCGAATTGTGCAAAGAACTTGTCGACTTGCACTCAAGCTAAAGATCCAATGTTACCTCCTTCAGGTGAATAGGTCTGGACGGGGAGATTGTGGGATCCATCTCCATAATGAAAAAGTCAAAGTTGCCAAATTGGACTTGGATGCAAAATTGGACTTAGTTGCCAAATTGGTGGTGTCGGGAAAAATTTCAACCAATACTTCATTCTGATTGGTTGAAGAGGTAGGCCATTTCTCCTATAAAAGGAAGCTATTTGCTTCTCATTTTACATCATACAGAAAGAGAAGCAACACAATAGTTGCATAGAGTATTTCTCAGGCATTGTGAGAAATAGATTATAGGGAAAATAGAGAGTGTGAGCGATATTGTAGTGAGGTGGGAATCTTAAGAGGGTTATTTCTTTTGAGTGTATAGTGGTCCCTAGAGTATTTTACTCAGGACTACTGGGTGTAAAATTCCTCATTATAGTGAATTATTTTGCTCCTCTTGGGTCCGTGGTTCTTTCCCCTTATTCAGAAGGGTTTTTCACGTTAAAAATCTTTGTGTCCTTGTTGTTTTTTTATTCTTGTTTATTACAGTATCTAGGTACTACGTTATTATTCCGTTACTATTACCGTGAATATTATTTCTGTAGGGGGTTTATTCCCAACAATATCCATCACCATGATAATGACCCCGATTATTATTATGTTATGTTCTGTCTGGACTTTTCGTATGCTACAACATTCACTTCAGGAATTTCATCAAAAGTTCATTATTTTGTTGAGGCGCAAGAAGGCAATGATATTTTAAAGCTTCTTTCAAAAATGTGATACTTCAGAAGAAAATTTAAGATATAAAATGTGAAGGACAATTCTCTAACATGTAATTCATCGGTAATGATAAGGTGCCCCTGAAAATATTACCACTTCTAGTGGTTATGGCCTAAATGAATTTAGTCATAAAGTTACTTTGGATGGTAATATATGAATTGCATGTAACATCATCTAGAGTTTCAGTGAACCAATTATTGTTATCAAAATTAATAATCCTTTAATTAGGGATTTGATAACAATAATTGCTTGTAGGAAAATTGCTGCTGAAGTATTTTCATCCCATTAATTAGGGAAAGAAGAGCCGAGAACACCTAATTGGTTCTGTTACCTTACAGAATGCATGTTAATTGAACTATAAATATAAATGCTTTGGCACATAGTTAATCTCTTTAGTTATTTCAGCATATTATTGTATGACCAAATACCAATAGTTACAATCTGTGACGAATCTATGGTATCGAGTGTGGTTTCTCGGGACTACTTACTTATGTCCAAACCCAACAGTTATATTAAGAAATTTAATAAATATTTATAAATATTTAGATGGAACTTACTCAAAAAATGTGCCGTTGATTTAGGGTAAGAATAGCTGATGCCGCATCAACTTCATGTGTTCGATAAGTACAATGCTGAGGATTGTGTGTGTGTATATATATATATATATATATATATATATATATATATATATATATATATATATACACATTCAATTTTTACTCCAAGCTTTTTGCAATAAAATGTTGCATTCTTATACTTTTCGGGAAGAGTTGAAGAATGATTTATTCTCCACGTTTTGCATTAATTAACTCAATAGGCATGTGGTTAAATCTTCAACTTTACTGAGTAACAACTATGGGACATTCACTGTGACATGACAAGAGATTTTATTATTATTTTTTTAATTGTGCCATCAATTAGTTTTTGCTTAATTCTTGAGCATATTTTCATGTAGGCTCTGCATTTTAAACGAAAAACAGTTTTTTCTTTTTCTTTTTAAAATCTTCTTCCGAAAGGAGTGGCCTCTAGATTCCCATTCCCTCCCAACACACAAGGTAAAGAGAAATGGGAAATAATTTCTCATTTTTCTTTGCCTTTCACCCCTATTATTATCTATTCTGAGGATTATTGAAAAATATAAGTCTCAATTGTTACTACTTTAATCTTTCCTTCTGATCAATTTCTATAGCATGTTAACTTATTGAGATAGTTCTTTTTTTTTTTTTTTTGGTATCTTTTATTAATAGGGAAAATAAGTCTTGGGTCTAAGGCAAAAAAAAAATATGTCTTCTATTTCGATTTAATATATGAAATGATCATTTTTAAATTCACAACTTAGCTGTTCCAAATCCACACAAAATATCAACTTAGCTGCTTCAAATCCACACCTCATTGACAGTCCTGTTCTTATGTACAAAGTACAAACCAGACCTCTCAACAGAAGGCTTCCCCACCTATTGAGAGATAGCGAGAAAATTGTACAAATTCCAACTAAAACTGTAAACTGATTCATCTTATTTACTTGACAAATAACATAACAGGACATTAAAGCACCTTGAATTTCGTAAATTTCAGCACAGTGCTATTGTGTGATCACAAATACATGCCAAGCTTTCCTCACAGAAGAAATATTCAGGAGCATTATATATCATTCGGGGAGAGGAGTACCCGATGCTGATGAAGAAGGTTGCAAGGAGCGGATTTTGATATCATATTTTCTATGAGTGCTTGCTTCACTGCCAGAGGCTGTATCTGATGCATCGGCTACAAGTGGGTAAGAAGAAGCACTGTCATCATAAGCAATTCCAATATCATTACCACATTTTCTGCACAGAAGTTTTGTTCGCCGCTGGAACAAGCCCCAAGAACGCTTGGAGAAGAAGAATGGCACACACTTAAATTCTTCAACCTGGGTAAATCTGCTCTCATCAATGGACAAGAAGGAGATCATACCTTTCTTTATGGATTTTCCGTACTTGGAACCAATGGAAGCGGTATTGCGACTAGATGAGTTAAGGTTTAGCTCATACCCACAACTGCCACAGCTGCATAAACAAACAGATAGAGCTGATGACTGTTTGACTAAAGAAGCAGTAAAGCCATAATAATTTAAAGAACAAATTATCTACTCCCTCCATTCCAGTTTATGTGAACCTATTTCCTTTTTGGTCCGTTCCAAAAAGAATAAACCCTTTCTAAATTTGGAAACTATTTAGCTTAAACTTCCAATTTTACCCTTAATGAGAAGCTTTTATAACCACACAAATACTCTGGACCCCATTTTAACTTGTTTATGACCACAAATTCCAAAAGTCTTCATTTTTTCTTAAACTCCGTACCTAGTCAAACAGGTTCACATAAATTGGAACGGAGGGAGTACTAAAGATAAAAATAATTGCACAATGCACTATAGAATCAATATTAACATCCAATTAACTGGACTAATTGATCGTTCTCCCCTTTTTTGCTCACATACCTTTTCTCTTTCTTTGAGACGGTTAGTTAATCAAAAAAAAAAAAATTTAAAAAAAAAAAATGTTCCTCAGGAGCATAGACTACAAACTGCATCTCTTTTCTCTACATTTAGATGCTTAAAGTTTCCTAGTTTTGCATAAAATGTGATGTTCTGACCATCTCCTTACCTCGCAATTGCTTTATCGTATTTGTTAGGCAGAAATGCTACTAATCAATCTTAGATGATGCTCAACCACATTTAAACCCTCTATAATGAAGTGGAGCTATTGTAATTTGTTTGTTCTCATGGATAATTAAGAGTTCTCAAGTCCAAACAAAAGATACATCTCAACTTCTCAGAGAAACATTCTAGCGTAAAGCATTCTTTAGTATAAATGCAGTCTCTCTAAGTTTCATATAGGACCAGAGGCGGACCTACGTGTATGGTAGAGGGGTCACGGGACCCCGTAAATATCGGGAAAAATTCAGTATATATATGTATTATATGTATATATACCTTGAAAAATGGCTTTATATTTAATTGTGCACCCTGAAGCACAAAAGCCTGCTGGGAGCACTGGTCAAATGTGTGCTTACCTTTGCTTCCGTGCGTGTAGGATGTCCTAGGTTCGAGTCTGGACTCCCTCATCTTCCTTAAAGAGTTTTCCTTTATAGCTTAAATAGTAACTGTAGCCTAGACTTTTCATTTATTTATATCTTGCCTTTTTAGCTTAGGATTCAA
>NW_017671498.1:37161-38056 GCF_001879085.1 Nicotiana attenuata
CCCCCCCTACCCCCCCCCCCCCCCCCAAACCTCCATTTTTTCTTTTAATTAGTTTTTCAAATGTTTTTTGTTTTGATTAAACCCTAGCCTTAAAAGCTCTAAAACACTTCTCTCTTCCCTTTTCCCAAACTCCATACTCAACTTCACCTTTGTCGGCATCCGGCGGGACCCAACAACTATCGGTAAATTTCTTTACTAATAGTGCCCCCGTCATCTTCAAATCCTGGGTCCGCCTCTGTATAGGACCATAACTAGGGAGATGAGTTTTTTTTTGTGGTCAAATCAACTTTTGCTACATGACTGGTGTCCATTTTTTTTGCTACTTGGTCCAAATTCAACTTTCTTTTACTTTTATTGGAGTACAAACAAAGCATGAAAAATGATGGCTTTTTGCAGACTAATCGACAAAATATAGGTAAGGTAATGACAGTTACTTATCTCAAAATCAAAGGATATAGCAATCAGTGAATGGAGAAGTCAGTTGATGAAAAATTATCAGCTAACTGACAGAAATAATATCCATCATTGTTGTCCTCTCAGCAGAGAAAATAAAATAAAGAACCCCTGACCTGTTCTAACAATGACAAGATCCATGGCAGATACTTTATGTCCAAATACACTGTTGGGTTGAATAATTAGATTTACCAAAAAACACTTGCCAGTATATGGCTAATTCCTATCAACACCATCGAAATCTTCAAAGTCGATGTGGGGCTGCTTCTTTACACTATTAGGATTATTGAGACTAAAATCCAGCATGTAGAACCCCATCCATGAGCCCTGGAACACCAGGTTAATAGTTTCTTCAGTTTAGAGGCCTTACTTCTGTTCGTGTGAACATCAGTTCAAACTTAAAAAATTATCCGTCCAGTACCTTCCAGAAGTGGCCGAATCC
>NW_017671498.1:38076-132410 GCF_001879085.1 Nicotiana attenuata
CCCCCCCACACACACACACAACCAAGACAATGACTGGAAGGCCAAACATATAAGAATTTAGGATGATGGTCAAGGATTGAGAATGTAACATGATAACCAAGTCAGATTTTAGTCGAACTTTAAAGGCTGATTTTGCAAAATTCTTTGTAAAGAGTTTTCTTCTATTGTACTTGTATTCTCTTTCACAAAGGAAAGGCCGTCAAATATGATGCCTGATAATGCACAAACAATAGTTCATGATAGACCGAGTTGACAATCTGAGACATGACCTAACAAATCAAACACCGACTGGTAGAAGGGGGCAAAAAACCAAAAAGATTTTCTTTTTTTCATTGTTATTATTATTTATTTATTTTGAATGTTAAGTATTCTTGATGTTACAGAACCAGCACCAAGAAAATGTTGTGATTATATCCAAAAAGAGCAAAAGAAAGTGAATCCTGGCCATATAAACAAAAGTATCCATTATATTTTGTTTCTCCCATCGACGTCAAGCTCCAGATACCGGGTTTTAGGTGTAAAAAACACAGTTATTGAAGGTGTTAAAGGGGACGAGATAGGAAAAAAGTACAATGGTATGAAGTAACAAAAAACCTACAATCTCTTGGATCCCATGACACTTAGCAAACTAGGATACAATGGAATAAAAGAAACCATATAGGCGATACCAAATAGATGGATAAAGTTTCTTTTGTAGGAAAGTCGGATATCGTTTTAATCACGGTAATACATTTACATTAATTGACTTTCAGCTAGGATTTCTTTGGTCTTGTTAAAGATTTGGATACCAGTACAAAATGTAAAAACTTACTACTGCTAAAGAACCTAAATTTTTAAATATTAGATCGAGAAAGGTTTAAATGGAGCGACATGAACAGTGAAGATTTATATAGCCAACCGCCAACTAGTTTAGGATTAAGACATAGTTGTTGTTATACCATCCTAAATGCCATATCCAAATGTTTTAATTTTTTTTGAGACTAAAGGAGCAAGACAATTTTTTCCCGTTTTTCTTTCTTCTTTTTATAAAGTAGAAAGGAATAAGACAACGAGATCTCTAACTTGCACGCAGACTGAAAAGATTTTAGGAAATTTTGTAACTTGAAATAAGCAGAAGATCAGAAGGTAGCAGTTTAGCACCAAATAAAAGGCAAACAAGTAGCTGAAATCCTTCAATGAGACTACAATATACGGACCGGTACAGTTTGTTTCATTGTCTCAGATATGAATTCCTAGAAAAGATGTAATCTTTACCTAATAATTCAATTTAATTTCTAACAATCTAATCTAGTTATTTTTTAAAATAAGGACAATCTAATCTAGTTTTATTAGCTAAAGGAACTTAACTACTCAACTATGTAAGAAAAAGTAGCACATTCTTTGTCCAATATGTTCAAACTCTCTCTTCTCCGCTAATAGCCGGGCAACAAGGCCAACCAAAAGGATATAGTTTGAAGTGCAGGTACACTTGACTTAACTCACTTTATTAACATAGAATCCTAATACGACATTGATTCTTTTCTCCACAAGTACAACAACACTGCAGGTATTAACACTCTATAAATTAACATCTAAATTATACAGCATGTGTTCTAACTAATATATGTGGAACAAACTTAGTTAGTGCACCTATCAAAACATGTGGAAACTCAGTGGTACAAGTGCGAATGTGTGATCGCCTCACAAATTGAATGACAATTATTTTCATTTGGTTAATAAAGTAAGATTCTTTTCATAAGAAATTAAAAACTGGAACCACAAAACAGTAAAATAAAAAACCTAATTTTAAGAATGAAAAGTTAAAGTCAAGCACCATACAATTCATTTCAAAATTAATACTGGGAAACAAGGTGCCAAAATTCACATATAATTATTGCACATAGCAGCACATTTAAAATCAAACACAAGTTCTATCAAAAGTAAAAACTGCAATTTGAATCGCAATTTTTTTTTTCTTCGGATATTAAAGTAAGATTCGTTGAAGAAAGCGAACCTGTAAGAAACATCTCTCCTAGAAGAACCAAAAGAGGGATGTTGATGATAATTCAGATACCCACTTGATGTTTCCATTAATTCATGCACCAAAACAAAATTTAAAAAAAAAAAATAAAAAAAGGGTTGGCAATGGCGGAGAAACGCAGTAGCTGATGTTTTGTGTAGATTTCACTACTCAACGGCTAAGTATTTCGTGACGGCCGCCGAAAGATAGACGTGAAGCCGGAGTTTGTGACGGCCGCCGGAAGTTTGGCCGGAGGGAAGAGGAGGGAGAAAATTGATGGAAAATAGGAAGAGAGAAGTTGAAGTGTTGGAACGCTGGGAGTATTTGTTGAATCCGACATCATCTTTGGAACATGGGTTGGAGCTTGGGGGGTGGGGCGGCTCCCACAAATTATTAATTTATGACTTTTTTTAAAACTAGTATCTACGAACAAGTTAATAATGGTACGTGATGGTTTAAGTATTTAAATCATCTAAAAGTCAAAAAGTATTGCATTAGTAAATTCAAAATGAAAGGACATCATAAAACTTATACAAATGATCAATTTAGTCATGTTAGTTAGATAATTACATATTATAGTTTAAAAGTATTTAATTTGATGGTATGTTACCGAATAGTTATTTGTAGATGATCTTTTTTTGTATATGTTTCCTTGTAATGCTTTGGTTGCTCTATCATAACCAGAACTCTTGTTCTCAATATTGATATTACTCTTGAAAGTGCAACATATAGTTGTTCGTGCAAGAAAACATATTGCGATAAATATGGTCCAATATTTAGGATGTTTGTCCTTGTGCTTTATTTATTATAATTGCAAAACATAAACATATCGAAAATTATTTCCACACAAATTTAAAAGGATATTTTTTAGTTTCAAAAGATGAAAGTTGAATTCGGGAACAAAAATATACTTAAAACCACATTGACCAGTATCATAATTTTTGCATGTATGATGTTATTGTCAAAACTTCTATATATCATCTATGTGCTATTACATAAGCTATTCGATGGATCTAAGTATTTCAGTAGCATGACGGGTATATTTTTCTTCAAAATCAATCTATATGCAATGGAATCAATTTTAATTTAGTCTATTGCATGTACGCTGACACTAACATGCATAAGAAAAAATAAACTTAACAACAAACATATGTGGTAGAAGACCGTTTGGTACAAAAGTATTTAAGTATTCTTCTTGGTAGTAATTGTTGGTATCATCTTCTACTAAGTCAAAATCTAAAAAATAGTTTATTTTTACCATAAAATTTTTCAATGATCATTTATTTAATTGATCAACATATTTATTTCTGCTAGTTAAGATAACTTTTTAATTTCTATTATGCATTTTGCACAAATTACGCTTTAACCTAATGATAGAAATATTTTCTTATTAAATGCACTACTATTACTATGGGAATTGATAATCAAGTGTTTTGGAAGAGCCAAATCATCTTTTATTAGACGCTCTTCTTTGTTTCCGACACGAAGCAAGAAGTCACTAAATACTAGATTTGTTATTACTTTATATTTCTTGTGTAACGACCCGACTGGTCGTTTTGCCTTCTAGAACCTCGTTCCCATAAATAATACTTTCCATACTTTCTTTTACAGATTTACGACTTGCGGGGATGGTTGGTTCGGGATTTGGAAGAGTTTGGGTTGAAATCGGAACACTTGGTTCCTTAAGGTTGGCTAAAAGATTAAGTTTGACTTCGGTCAACATTTTTAGTAAACAGCCTCGGAATCGGGATTTGAAGGTTCCAACAGGTTCGTATGATGATTTTGGACTTAGACGTATGTCTGGATTGGGTTTTGGATGACCCGGGAGCGTTTGGCGTCTAATAGTGAAAGTTGATTCCTTAAGGATATTGAAGTTCGTTAAATTTGGTTTGGAGCGGGTTTTTGTGATATCAAGGTCCGAACAAAATTTCGAGACCGGGAGTATTTCCATATTTTCATGTAAGACTTGCACGCAAAATTTGGTATCATTCCGAGTAGTATAAGTATGTTTCAGCACATTGGAAGTAGATTGAAGAACTTGGAGTTCATAAGTTTGATCCAATTGGTTTTAGGGTGTGATTCTTAGTTTTAATGTTGTTTCGGGCATTTCGAGGGTTCGAGTGAGTCCATTTTATGATTCCAAACTTGTTGGTATGTCCGGGCGGGGCCCCGGGGGCCTCGAGCGTCGATCGAACGAGGCTCGAGCTAAGTTGAAAATTTGAGAAGGAGCTGAAGCTCCAGTTGCTGTCATAACCGCACCTGCGGTTGGCTAGCCGCAGGTGCGAGCCCGCATAAGCTGCTGAAGCATAGCAGATGCGGCCCAAGGGGAGGAGCCTAGGTTCCGCAGATGCGGCTCCTCTTCCGCAAAAGCGGAACTGCATGAGCGGTCACCCGACTGCAGCGGCCCCAGCTGGCCCGGCCCATTTCCGCAGAAGCGAGACCGCAGGTGCGAAAATCGCTGAAGGCAGTGGCCTTCATTTAATACGGGAGTTTGTCGTTTTTGACATATTTCACTCCATCCTTGGCCGATTTGGGAGCTTCAAAAGGGGAGATTTTAACCTAGCTTTGTGTGTTAAGTAATTTCTACTTAATGAGAGTTTACTACATAGTTCACGGGTAGATTACAACATGTAAATTAGTGGAATTATGGGTTTAGAGTAAAACCTAGGGTTTTGATAAAAATGAGATTTAATCACGAAATTTGCTATGGAATGTAGTAGAAACCATATATTCTTGATCCTAAAGTTATGGGTAACGACTTTCTTCGAAAATTTTCGGAATCCGGGCACATGGGCTTGGGGATGAATTTTAGGAAACTTGCACTTAGGGTGGGAAAATTATTTCAATAGTTAGAATATGAACTCTTGAGCATATATTGACTAGTTCTTACCCCATTTGAATAGTTTTGGATCATCCGGCTCCGATTTAAGGGTTTGAGCGCATTCTTGAATTTGGAAGTAAGCTTTGGGGCAAGGTAAGTCTCCTTTCTAACCTTGTAAGAGAGAATTATCCTCATAGGTTAAATAATTGAATATGTGTCACTAATTGCGGGGCTACGTACGCACGACCTGACGAGAGTCCGTGCGTAGCTACTATTATGCTTAAGTCCGGGTAGTTTAGGACCCAAAAGCATGCTTTACTTGTCGTACTTGTAACTTTGTTGTCAATTTAAATTGCGTAAACTTGTCAAATGAATTTTAAAAAGTTAAATATCATTTTCTTGACCGTTAAAGAGAAGTTGACATTATTTTAGGTAACTGCTTTCTTGATGAATGCTTGATTGACTGTTTGACGTGTTTATTCGTATTTGACTGCGTCGCATATATGATTCGCGAGCGGTGTAATAGATGCATCTATGGTTCGCGTCGTTCGATCCTCCGGCAGTGCACATTGTATTATTATGTTGGATCGGGCCGTACGACCTCGGCATTATTTGCGTATGCTATCTACTTGGTACTTTCTGTGATTTGAGCTGCTTTAAATGCCTTGAAATATAATTTGTTAACTGAAATGCTGGAAACTGAAATATTAATTATGAAAGAACCTGTCACTTCCTGTTATTAACTGTTATTGATTCATGACATCCATGCTTAGCGTCACACTTAATTATATTATTTTCGGCCCTAGTAAGTGTCAAGTCGACCCTTCATCACTACTTCTTCGAGGTTAGACTGGATACTTACTGAGTACATATTATTTATGTGCTCATACTATGCTTTTGTAATTAATTGAACAAGATCTGAGGCAGGTGCATCTAGCTATTCGTTTGGCGCGTATTCCTGATACTTGACCGAAATTCCACGGTGAGCTGCCCCCTTCTGAGTCGTCAGCAGCATACCGGAGTCTCTCCTTTGTTTATTACTGTCTATTCTATTTCAGGTAGTAGGATAGTTATATTTTGTACATTCTACTAGTTGCCCTCGTACTTGTGACACTAGATCCTGACACACATATTAGTAGACTATTATTTTTGGGTTGTATTCCTATTATTACGATCACCGTTAGTCTTTCCCGATTCAGTTGTCTTATAAATTTTTTAATTATCGACTGTTTTAAATTCAAGTTAAGTAAATGTTGGGATTGTTTATTAAAATAAATGAGAATTCACTAGTTGATTAGGGTTGGCTTGCCTAACAACGGTGTTGGGCGCCATCACGACCTATAATGGAACTTGGGTAGTGACATCTTGTCAGTTGAATCTTTTTCATTTGAGACCATAAGAATAATTTTGGCAAGATAGTTTTTACAGTCTCTACTTTCGTCGATTTTGGAACTATTGGTTGTAATTGATAGAAATCATCTTCCAAACCATTAACTTTTCACCAAACGATTCATTGATATTCAATATATCTCCATAACTCCGGGTAATTGCTTCGATCATTTGATACTTAATTATAAGCGCTTCATCCCATAATATCAATTTTACCTCCCTTATAACTTTAGCAGCATTGTCTCTGCTTTGACATATTTGTGATGGTTATTTCCGTTGTTTGAAGAGGTATATCAAATCTAAAGTGAGAGGCCTCATAATAAAATCGGTATGGGTACACCATTTGTTATTATTGTTAACAGTTTCATGCCTCTTGATTTGACATTTGCAAGTAATGCATGTTAGAAATATTATTTCGATTCCACCGGAGGCATCTATAAAGGATAGTCCCGCTATACCAGAGTCTACTCTTTATGATATAGTCTTGAAAGCCTGTTCTTGTTGAAGATGTAGCTTTGGTTGTGCTTCAACAGACACGTGTATGGTCATTTGATTCTTAATACTATAATAACATTTTTTACTTTGTGCTCTAATTTTTTTAATCTTTAACGCTTTTTATATAAAATAAATTTATGTACCCTAAGTTTTTTTTACGTGAAAATTAATTTTACTCGTATAATGACTTCAAAAAATAGTTGAATTGGATTCTCTTGCTAAATAATTAATTGAAAGATTTAATTATTTGGTCTTAACACAAAAATAATTTATTTCATGTTGATTCAGATTCTTAATATTAGTTCATCTCTTGTTTTGACGATTTAATCTTAATTATAATTTTATCCACCATAAATTTTGTTTTCAAAGAGTAAAAAGATCGATCTGACATTCCACTTTTAGATCTTTATGTTTGCAGAATCATTGGTATTGACTCTTACCAACCATTTTTCTTTCTCTTTCTCACACATTTATATTCTTAAATAATTTCTTAGCTGTTGTTTAATAATTGTGTATATTTTCAAGGTTACATGAAAAAATGATTAAAAAATATATTACTTGAGTAGGAAAATAAATCAAATATAATATAAAAATATATTATGGGGATATTTTTTTCTCAATTTCAACACTTTATGTGGTCCATTTAATATTATTTTTATTTTTTCTTGGTATTGGATATTATGGAGTGGTAATGTACTGTCACGACCCAATTTAACCCCTCCGAAAGGTGTCGTGATGGCACCTAGTCTTTACGACTAGGTAAGCCTAATATTACAGAAAATTTAAAGAAAACACAACGATAAAAGATAAAACAGCATATTGTAAATAACAAGGATAGTGCCACTCGGCATATACAAAATAATCTCCCAAGACCCGGAATGTCGATAAATCACAAGCTTCTATAATCTATGTAGCTCTATACAAAAGTCCGAAGATAAACAAAAAGGGAATCTCAAGGCGAGGGAATGGAAGTGGACTCCGAGGATCTGCGGACGCGAGCAGAAATACCTTGAAGTCTCCTGCAATCAGCAAGCACGCACTAACCTCGAGGCTGATAGCTCGTACCTGGATCTGCACACGAAAAACATGTGCAAGAAAGGGCATGAGTACACCACAATGGTACCCAGTAAGTGTCAAGCCTAACCTCGATCGAGTAGTGATGAGGTCAGGTCAGGGCCCTACTGGAGTAAATATAATAAAATTAAGCAGTAAGAGATACAAATAGAGTTCACGGTAAAACAATTTAAGAAATTCACAAATTTTAACAGTTAAGGGAGCCATCGGCTCAGAACAAGGTAAACACAACAAGAAAATCTCCTGGGATACCGTCCCGTAGGTTCCGAAATGATTATGCAGTACAGAGGGATCTCCCGGAATACATCCGTAGTCCCAAAAACAAATATGCAGTGCTGGGGGATCTCCCGGAATATGTCTGTAGTCCCAAAATAAATATGCAAGACAGGGGGATCTCCCGAAATACATTCGTAGTTCCAAAATAAATATGCAGCTCAAGATAGAATGACAGGTACGACATCGAATTATACAGTTTAGACTAAACATAATCGAGGGAAAGAGGGGTCTACCTAAGCATGTCGCATAGAAATCAAATAGGCAGTTAAAACACGTTGGCATGCTTTCCTAATCTAATCTCAGCAATTAAACATAGTAGTGCAGTCTAATAAGGGAAAACAGTTTATGACTAAGGAGGATGGTATCCCTGTACTGCATAATTATTTCGGAACCTACGGGATGGTATCCCGGGAGAGTTTCCTGTTGTGTTACCTTGTTCTGAGCCGAGGGCTCCCTTAGCTGTTAAAATTTGTGCATTTCTTTAATTGTTTTACCGTAAACTCTACTTATATCTCTTACTGCTTAATTTATTATATATAATCCAGTAGGGCCCTGACCTGACCTCGTCACTACTTGACCGAGGTTAGGCTTCGCATTTACTGGGTACCATTGTGGTGTACTCATGCCCTTTCCTGCACATGTTTTTCGTGTAAAGATCCAGGTACGAGCTATCAGGCTCGAGGTTAGTGCGTGCTTGCTGATTCCAGGAGACTTCAAGGTATTTCTGATCGCGTCCGCAGATCCTCGGAGTCCCCTTCTATTCCTCTCCTAGAGATTTCCTTTTTTGTTTATCTTCAGACTTTTGTACAGAGCTACATAGATTATAGAAGCTTGTGATTTAGCGATATTCCGGGTCTTGAGAGATTATTTTTTTGTATATGCCGAGTGGCACTATCCTTGTATTACAATATGCTGTTTTAATTTCTACCGTTGTGATTTCTTTAAATTTTCCCTAATATTAGGCTTACCTAGTCGTAAAGACTAGGTGCCGCCATGACACCTTTCGGAGGGGTCAAATTGGGTCATGACAAGTTGGTATCGATGCGGAGACGTCCGTACTTATCTTCGGGAGGCTATGTAACTGTTAAGAACAATCATACTTCTTTGATTTCCTTGTTGTGCAGGTTATTAACATCCAAAAATCCTAAAATTCTATTCTACTCTTTCTCACATATGGTAAGGATCGTACCGGGAGGACCGACGACCAAGCACCCAAGCACCCAAGCCCCCTGCCAGAGGCCGGGGTCGAGGTAGAGGACGACCACATGGTGCAGCCCGAGCACCTGCGAGATCTGTGATAGAGGATCCCCCAGCAGCTTCAGTAGGAGGACCGGCACCGGAGATCCCTATTGCTGCTCCAGCCCTCTAGGAGACTTTAGCTCAGTTCATAAGCATGTTCAGCACTTTAGCTCAGGCTAGACTAATTCTGATAGCTCCCGCTACCTCTCAGGCCAGGGGAGGGGCACAGACTCCCGCAGCCCGCACTCCTGAGCGGAGGGTTCAGGTTGATTAGGCCCCAGAGTATATTCCTATGCCCCAGGGGCTCCAGTTCAGCGTGAGACCAGGGTAGCTACTTCTGTGGCAAAGCAGCTCAGACTTGAGAGGTACAAGAAGTACCACCCACCCTCCTTCAGCGGACTAGCTTCAGGTGACGCTCTGGTTTTCTTGAGGAGTGTCACCGTATTCCCCCCGCTATGGGCATTGTGGAGATGAGTGGGGTTTCCTTCACTGCTTTCCAGCTGAAAGGAGCAGCATATCGGTAGTGGCGTGCCTATAAGTTGAGTATTCCGAACGAGGCGGCCTCACTCACTTGTACTCAGTTTTCAGAGATGTTTTTGCGTGAGTATGTCCCCCAGAGCCTTAGGGATGCTTGGCGCGCAGAGTTTGAGCAGCTGCGCCGAGGTGCTATGACTATGTCGGAATACGCAGTCCATTTGAGTGAGTTAGCTCGTCATGCACCGGCTTTGGTTGCCACCGTCAGAGAGAGGGTTCGTCGCCTCATCGAGGGACTCTACCCCAGTATTCGGACCAGTATGTCTAAGGAGTTGGAGATGGACATTACTTATCAGCAGACAATGAGTATTGCCAGGAGAGTGGAGAGCATGCTTACCCGGGACAAAGAGGAGAGAGAGGCCCAGAGGTCTCGAGAGACTGGTCATTATTCAGGAGCCCGTGCACCAGCAACACGCTATGGTAGGGGTTTTCTGAGTCGCCCTATTCATTCAGCTCTACCAGCAGCCAGTGGTGTTCCAGCTCCTCCTAGACCTCAGAAGCCCTATTATGCACCGCCAGTATCCAGTATGCCTCCTACTCGAGGTTCTATTATCGGCCAGTCCAGCTAGCCAGGTCCGAGTCAGTCTCAGCCACCGCGTCATCCGAGGGGTTGCTATGAGTTTGGTGACACCCGTCACATGGTTAGAGATTGCCCCAGAGCCAGGAGGGGCGCATCTCAACGTGCTCCACCGAGTCCTTCGGCCATTCTCCCAGCCCCAGCTACCGCTCCACCTCCTCAGGCACCTCGAGGTGGAGGTCGGGGAGGTCGAGGTTGCCCTAGGGGGAAGCCAGGACAGATACTATGCCCTTCCAACCCGTACAGAGGCCGTCGCTTCAGACTCAATCATCACAGGTATCGTCCCTATCTATCATAGGGATGCATCAGTATTATTTGACCCAGGCTCTACGTATTCAAATGTGTCTTCTTATTTTGCTCCACATTTAGGGATATCTCGGGATTCCTGGAGATCCCCTGCTTATGTTTCCACTCTTGTGGGAGATTCTCTTGTTGTGCACCGCGTATATCGGTCGTGTTTGATTACTCTTAGTGGTTTTGAGATCAGAGCCGATTTATTATTACTCAGCATGGTAGATTTGATGTTATCTTAGGTATGGACTGGTTGTCGCCCCATTATGCTATTCTTGATTGTCACGCCAAGACTGTGATGCTGGCTATGCCGGGTTTACTGCGAATAGAGTGGAGGGTACTTTAAATTACACTCCTAGTAGAGTTATCTCATTTCTTAAAGCTCAGCGAATGGTTGAGAAGGGGTGTGACACGTATCTAGCTTATGTGAGAGATGTCAGTATTGATACCCCTACAATTGATTCAGTTCCAGTAGTGCGAGATTTTCCTAATGTGTTCCCAGCTGATCTTCCAGGCATGTCGCCCGACAGAGATATTGATTTTGGAATGGATTTGTTGCCGAGCACTCAGCCCATCTCCATTCCTCCTTATCATATGGCCCCTCCTGAATTGAAGGATTTGAAGGAATAGTTACAGGAATTGCTTGATAAGGGCTTCACTCGGCCCAGTGTGTCACCTTGGGGTGCTCCTGTCCTGTTCGTGAAGAAAAAAGATGGTTCTATGTGTATGTATCGCCAGTTGAACAAAGTTACAGTGAAGAACCGGTATCCTTTGACTCGTATTGATGACCTGGTTGATCAGTTACAGGGTGCTCGAGTGTTTTCTAAGATTGACTTGTGTTCAAGTTATCATCATATGAAGATTCGGGAGCTAGATATCCTGAAGACTGCTTTTAGGACTTGGTATGGTCATTACGAGTTCCTTGTTATATCATTTGGGCTGACCAATGCCCCAACAGCCTTTATGCATTTGATGCACAGTGTGTTCCGGCCTTATCTTGATTCTTTCGTCATTGTATTTATTGACGACATTCTGGTATATTCCCGGTCTCGGGAAGACCATGAGCAACACCTGAGGACAGTGCTTCAGGCCTTGAGAGAAAAGAAATTATATGAAAATTTCTCGAAATGTGAGTTCTTGTTGGATTCAGTGGCATTCTTGGGCCACGTAGTGTCTTGTGATGGGATCAAGGTAGATCCGAAGAAGGTAGAGGCAGTGCAGAGTTGGCCTAGACCGTCATCAGCTACAGTGATCCGCACTTTCCTTGGGTTGGCGGGGTACTACCGTCGCTTTGTAGAGGGATTTTCATCTATTGCAGAACCTATGACCAGACTGACCCAAAAGGGTGCTCCGTTCAGGTGGACCGAGGAGAGCTTTTAGAAGCTCAAGACAGCTTTGACTACAGCCACAGTATTAGTATTGCCTACAGGTTCGGGGTCTTACACTGTTTATTGTGATGCCTCGAGGATTGGCCTTGGAGCGGTATTGATGCAGGACGATAGGGTGATTGCCTATGCGTCCAGACAGCTAAAGGTGCATGAGAAGAATTATCTTGTCCATGATCTCGAGTTAGCTCCTATTGTTCACGCCTTGAAGATCTGGCATCATTATTTGTACGTTGTTCCTTGTGAGATCTACACTGATCACCGGAGTTTGCAGCATTTGTTCAAGTAAAAGGTTCTTAATCTGTGTCAAAGGAGGTGGTTAGAGCTGCTTAAGGATTATAACATCTCTATATTGTACCACCCGGGCAAGGCCAATGTGGTGGTCGACGCCTTGAGTCACCAGGCGGAGAGTTTGGTTAGTTTGGCATATCTTCCCGCAGCTGAGAGGCCCTTAGCCTTGGGTGTTCAAGCCTTAGCCAGTCAGTTCGTGAGATTGGATGTTTCAGAGCCTAGTCGGGTATTGGCTTGTGTGGTTGCTCAATCTTCTCTTTATGATCGTATCAGGGAGCACTAGTATGATGATCCCCACCTTCTAGTTCTTCAGGACAGGGTTCGGTGAGGTGGTGCTAGAGATGTGACTATAGGTGATTATGGCCCAGTGTGTCACCTTGGTGACCATGCCGAATCTGGGGTTTTTTGCCTCATATTTCTGCAAGGCAAATAAAGTTAGGCCCTTACCCCCACCACTCGACGATTTAACACCAATAATTAGCATGAAGCATTTAGTTCTCCAAATAAATGCACAGAACGTGATGATGTCCGTTTGGGTTTAGGGAAACCCAGTGGACTTTTGGACAAGGCTATCTTAAAAGCTATTGTGCGGACAACACTTTTAGCCTGGCCAGGTTTGACCATGATGCATGCAACAACAATAACAGAGTAAGGTTTCTATGGGGTTTTAGACTGGTACCCTTGAGCAGACAACTCAAGGGGGAAGGCACGGAACCGTCGACTGCACCGCTGATCGACTAGTTTTACCGCAAATAAGCCTTTCTGAATTTAGGGGGTAATGATATAAGAAGGGCGCAACCACTCATCAAGCGTTGCTATAGTATTTTGTTTGGAACGAGTGGAGTATGATGTTGAGCATGATTATGCAATAACTAAAAGCATGTTGTCATGTATTTGCACGTTAAGAAAGCGATAAATACAACAGTTTTATAATTTAAAACGGTTACAAAGGAAGGAAACAAGAAAGATACGTCAGTTTGCTTTTGAAGAAGAAATTAAACGCTTAAAGGAATAAAACAAATAATTTGCACATAGGGGGGGTACAAATTCACAAAAACGGTCTGAAATGGTAAAGGCCTAAAGTCCCCAGCAGAGTCGCCATACTGTTGCGCCCCCTTTTTCTTGCGAAATCGGGATTATGACATTTTGGTTGAGACAACTCGTTCCTTTGGGGAAAGGGGTTTTGCATTTTTGAAGAGTCGCCACCTAAAGATTTAAGGTGCGTTAGGGCACCTAGAGGGTTCACTTATAACTACGTTTGGTAACCAGAGACAGGGTAAGGGCTTGAAATTATCCTAAGGGGAAGGTGTTAGGCACCCCTCAGGATCCACCAGTGTGGTTCCCGGCCAAACAACTTTTGTGGATTTGTACAATTTAGCAAATAAACAAGTATGGCTCAAATAATAGGGGATTTAAATTTAAGTACACGGATATTTGAAAAACAGTTAATGAAAAGCTAGATTTTGAAAAGAATTACAATCTAAGCATATTTATGAAGGTAAAGGGGTATCCTAGGTTTGTTTATAATATGGATCACATCAATGGAATACCCGGTATGACACTCCTCAAAGAGGGGCTACACGTGGTATTAACGCACCGGTCATCATATCCATATCTACCCTTTCTCGCCCCGTGAAGGTAATTAAAGCGAGGGTTGGTCTCGACCCCTATTGCATGTTGTTACCCGTCCCTTCCTATCAGTCCCGGAGGAATTTAGGACTCCTATCCAATAAAAGGGGGTCCTAGGCAGACCCTCAAGTTTAAAGGTAAAATACTAAAGCGACACGTAATAAACAGATAGGACTTCAATTAAAGGGGAGCATGGAAGACAAATAAAAGGCTTAGATATACCTCCACACATAGTACACACAAACAGCATGACTCATACACAATTAAGGTCTAAATTCAGATCTTAAGCATGGTAGCAGAGTCAGATTTATTACATAATTCAGAGAGGAAGTCCTAATCAGGCTTGCCTACTGATTTTAAGCTTGTTAACCATTAAGCAGTAAACACAAAGAACAGTTTCTAGTTTCATAGAAGTTGATTACCTAAGGCTTGCCTAGGCGTAGGATAATGCACAACAATTACCAGAATTATTAAAACAACTTAGAAGTTATTTTACCTAAAGCATGTTGTTCTAAATGTTGCAAAGATGTACAGGGATTATGACCAGTTTCACTTAAATAGGATAATCGAACGTGAGATTGTTTTGAGTCCTTTTCATGCATCAGTAGTTTAACTGGGTGTGACTGAGCGAGTGTGAACGAGATCCTAAATCAGGGTACTTAACATGCACATACAAAAATGCAGAATGATTTCAGGATATTGCGGAATTCCTAAAGCATGATTTCTAAATGCCCAGAAAGTTACAGCATGATTTCAAGATGTGCAGGAGCAACAATTTTATGTTAATGCTATTATTTAGCCTAAAGCAGGATTTCTAAGTGATAAAATAATGTCAAATGAGATGCTGAAACAGTAAACCTAAGAACATGGTATCTAATGCATGACATGCTTTGAATGTGTTGGTCTTAGACATGGATTCTGATGCGCATATAGGAAATGTAAACCTAAGGCATGGTTTCTACCCATTGATGTTGATAACATATATAACTACCCTCCCCTTTTCACTAGCCAATCCCAATATTCGTTTACAACAAATTATTACTGACCAATATTGAAATGAATTACATAAGTAGAAAAAGAAAATAAGAAGTTACACTATAGAGAGCCTGAAAATGGGCCCAGATTTCCAGAACCTCAAATGCCAAGACTGTTTCATAGTCTTTCTCATATCCGGGTGTGTCAGAGTTCCCTAAGGACCTCAAGGGATCCCGGGCAGTGCTCACACGCAGATTTCATAGCCAAGATAGAGTAAGTGCAGTGTGGAAAGACCAGCTTTTGTGTGTCCAAGTTCAGAGGGAGCTCAAGGGTCCCAAGGAAAGGCTCACACAAAAGGGGCAGAACTTAGTGGTCTAAGAGTAGAGTGAGAGTGCTTGACATAGTTTTGAAAAGATTTAAGCAGGAAAACAGTTTGAAAAGAGACTTGTTTGAAATAGTTTTGTAAAACAACAGGGGAAGTTATTCAATAGAACAATTTTGAAAAGAGAGTAGAGTAACAAGCAACAGTCCAAACACAGCAACCAAAGCAGGTTCATACATAACCAAGAGACATAGGACCAAGGCAGATTCAGCAACCACAAACAGGGGTAGTGGGATTTGGGGACACATAGGTCACATAGATAAGCACATAGTTGTAGGAGCACTTAAGCATAGAATCAGCAACATGCTAAGGGGTTAGGGAACTTCATAATTAACACAGAATGATATAACTTAAGGATAGCCAACTACTTTGCATAGAGAGGTTCATGCCAGAAATCAGAGAAACATAAGTAAGGAAAAGCCACATTAGGGTATACTAGGAGGGGGATAAAATTTCATAAACATGATGAGTCTAAGGGAGGGGACACATTCAAAAGCATTCAGTAAAGTAATGAAGTAAACACATTAGTTGCAAGTTGAACAACAAAACCATAAGTGAAAACATACTAGAAACAGGATGAACTGAAGCAGTAAAAGAAGCATATTGTTTTTGAAACCTGAATTGAAATCAGAACATACCAGTAAAGAGGATAGTAACACAAAGTGAGGAACAAGAGAGTAGAGTAATCAGCCTTGGCTTGCAGCCGGCTGACTTAGAACAACAGCAAGTAACCGGACGAAAAGAGAGCAGAACAATGTTTTTTTTTGTGAGAGAGAGTTTTGAACCAATGTGTTCGTGTGTTGTGTTAATGAAAAGCAGGGTATTTATAGTTTAAAGAACAGGCAGCAAATAAGGCAAGAAACATAGTTCAGCAGTAATTAAAGCAATATGTATCAATTAGAACCAAATCAGCATAGGTACTTCCCTTAATTAAGGAATTAAAAAGAATCAAACGGTAATAAGCAGTGACAAATAAGGAATGAAATCATGTAAGACTGAACATGACATATAAGGAAATAAGCATAGTACAGAGCATGTAATAGAGGCTAGGTTCGACAAATTCTAATTAAGGAAAATGTCTAAGAATCAATTTGATAGCATAGTCAACCACAAAATAAGGCAAGAAAATATTTAGAGGTTGAAATCAGTAGAGAATATCACAGAAAATCAGTGAAGGATCAGTCATAGAGGTTCAAAGATTCGAAAATAGCAAATAGCACTGATTTAGCACAACTTTACGAGAACAAGCACATAGTAAGCAAAATCAGAACTCTAAGAAGCTGAGTAGGCCAAANGGTAGCCTTATGCAAGAATGCAGATGGAGACAGTGCTTAGTCCCGGAAGGCAGAATGGTAGCCTTATGCAAGTTGGAAGGCAGAATAGTAGCATTATGCAATGCAAATGCTGATGGAGACAACATTTAGTCTCGGGAGGCAAAATAGTAGCCTTATGCAAATTGGAAGGCAGAATAGTAGCCTTATGCAATGCAAATGCAGATGGAGACGGCGTTTAGTCTCGGAAGGCAGAATAGTAGCCTTATGCAAATTGGAAGGCAGAATGGTAGCCTTATGCAATGCAAATGCAGAGGGAGACATCGTTTAGTCTCGGAAGGCAGAATGGTAGCCTTATGCAAGAAATAAAATAACAAATGACAGTAGAGTTTTCTTAGCTGATTGCGGCATTGTGATTGCTGGGAGCATTGTGACTACGGAGCATTACTTGTGTGTGCTGATAGCAAATGTTGGCAAGTGCAACGGTTCTAAGAATCATATTTTTGAACAATGTTTGTCCCCTGGGCGTACAGTCTGTTTAAGGATTTCGTAATCCTAGTGCCTGCATCCAAAGAAAAATCGTGAGTTTTGTAGGGGGGGGGGGTTAGTTCGTATCCCCGCTGGCTTTGCTTGACTCGTTCGGCTTTGATCTGGTGATACCGTCTGTGTCATTGGGGTAGCGTTGCTAAACAAAGCAGTTTCAATAATAAACATGCATGATTTTGTAAAAGTATGACATAAATGTATAATTAGAAATAGCTTTTAGATGAACCGACGACTGTGACGTAGTTTAGGACATTGCAACCTCTCCTGCTATGGAATTTTAAGGGTCCTCCTCAAAATTCTACCCCAGTTTGATGGGTTGATGTTTCTGACTGTTGCTCGTGCGGCGATCGGCTGAAATTACTTCAGAATTTTGAGGGTCCTCCTCAAAATTCTACCCCAGTTTCCAATTGCGGGGGGAAATGAAATTTTTATTAAATTGTGACCGAACCCATAGGACTTCCTACGTATCCCCTCTTAAACGGGAATCAGGTCAGGCGTAGTTCAATTTACATCATATAAGCAAAGCATAAAGATTACACATAGTAACGCTTGACTGCATCTGAATTGATCGGCTTTGGCCAGACTTCTCCGTCCATTTCTGCAAGTATGAGGGCTCCTCCTGTCAAAACCCGGTGAACCATGTATGGACCCTGCCAGTTGGGAGAGAACTTCCCTTTGGCTTCATCTTGATGCGGAAACATTTTCTTCAACACTAGCTGCCCCAGAACGTAGCCGAAAGCTCCATCTAACACTGCAAGGTAGAGTAATAAGGGTCTACCTGGCTCAGGCGGGACTAAGACTGGTGGTGTTGACAGGTACTCCTTGATTTTGTCGAAGGCCTTTTGGTAATCATTGGTCCATTTGGTGGTGGTGTCCTTCTTTAACATCTTGAAAATCGGCTCACAGATAACTGTAGACTGTGATATGAATCGGCTGATATAGTTAAGCCTTCCCAAGAAACTCATCACATCTTTCTTGTTCCTTGGTGGTGGTAGTTCTTGAATGGCTTTGACCTTCGATGGATCCAGTTCTATTCCTCGGCAGCTCACAATAAACCCAAGCAATTTCCTAGCAGGAACCCCAAATGCACACTTCGCGGGGTTTAATTTCAGGTTGTATCTCCGTAATCTATTGAAGAACTTCCTCAGATCTTCTATGTGGTCAGTGGCCTTCTTAGACTTGATAATAACATCATCCACATATACCTCGATCTCCTTGTGTATCATATCATGGAAGATGGTAGTCATGGCCCTCATGTAGGTGGCCTCTGCATTCTTCAGGCCGAATGGCATCATCTTGTAACAGTACACTCCCCACGGTGTAATGAAAGCCATTTTCTCAGCATCTTCCTCATCCATCCAGATCTGATGATAACCAGCGAAGCAATCTACGAATGACTGTAGCTCATGCTTGGCGCAATTGTCAATCAGGATGAGTATATTTGGCAAAGGGAAGTCGTCTTTCGGACTGGCCCGGTTGAGATCCCGGTAGTCGACACAGACTCTGACTTTCCCATCCTTCTTTGGCACTGGCACAATGTTGGCTAACCACGTCGGGTATTCTACTACCCTGAGAACCTTAGCGTTGATCTGCTTGGTGACTTCTTCCTTGATTTTCAAGCTCATATCAGGCTTGAACTTCCTGAGCTTTTGCTTTATCGGCGGACACATTGGATTGGTTGGCAGTTTCTGAGCCACAATAGACGTACTCAAACCAGTCATGTCATCATACGACCAGGCGAATATGTCCTCATACTCCTTTAGAAATTCTGTGTATTCTTTCTTTTCTGATGGCGACAGGTGAATGCTGATTCGCATTTTCCTTGACGTTTTTTGAATGTCCCAAGTTGACAATTTCGTTCTCGTCCAGGTTGGACTTAGGTCTGTTCTCAAAATTCTCAACTTCTTTGACAATCTCGTCAGGTATGTCATCTTCCTCTGAATCAATGTTCGTTTTTTGCGTTGTCTCATTGCATGTCACAGTCATTGGTTCATCAAGACAAGTAATAATAATGTTGTATAGGTAAAGTAATGAGAGAAAACGATAGCAATAAATATTGATTCATAAGAAAAATCAAAAATGCTTTTGATAAGTTGAATAATTGTTTTGAACATCGAAGATCTTATTGTGGGAATTGAAAATGCGAAAAGAAAATTATTTAGTAAATAAAATAGTGAATAATGATTGTTTTAGCCTTGCTACCCCGAGGCTCGTCGGGCTTTGGTTGTCCTGATGGTCCAATTCTTGAGATGTGCCCCTCTGCTCACAGCCTGTATGGAAGGGCCTTCCTCCCCCTCCTCCTCGAGAATAACGCAACAGCCCATATCACCGTCCTCTAGAAATAAGTTCCTCACTGTTGCAAGTGCTTCTTCTTCATCTGACCCATAAATAATGTCGGCCTGTTGGAAGGTCTGCTCCAGATGCGGTATTGGCTGCTTTAGTGGGTAGTAAGGACCGCGCCATGGTGGCGACCAGCTATTGAATTATTCCCAGGTGTATTCCTATCCCAAACCGAAGGTAGTGCCATGTTTCTTGAGTTTTATGGGTTTAGAGATTCTTTGGAGGTTTTTGTCGAGCCCTTTGCCAGGCTCATACCCACTCCAACTCAGTATACTCTCGATTTTGCTATCCCACCATTTGTCTTTGTCGATAGCATTGACCCGTTCAATGTGGTGGTAAGCTTCTCCACCCAGCTTCCTTCTTCCCTCGATCGCCGGAATAGTCTGACAACTACATATAGGGTTGCTACCATCGTCGTGAATGATCACTTCCTGGTGATTCCATTCGAACTTTACTGCCTGATGCAGCGTTGACGCTACGGCCCCAGCAGCATGGATCCATGGCCGTCCCAGCAGCAAGTTGTAAGACGCTGGTACATCTTTTACCTGGAAATCGACCTCGAACCAGGTTGGTCCCATCTGCAGGCATAGACTAATCTCACCAATGGTGGACCTCTAAGAACCATCGAAAGCTTTCATATTGATTGCTCCATCCTTTATCTCATGCAGACCTTTACCCAACTTCTTGAGCGTTATCAGCGGACAAATGTTAAGACTAGACCCTCCATCGATCAGGATTCTGGTGATGAAATGATCTTCGCATTGCACGGTGATGTGCAGTGCTTTGTTGTGCCCCAGCCCTTTAGGTGGCAGCTCGTCCTCATGAAAGGTGATCTTATGGCTTTCCAGCACTCATCCTACCATATTAGCCATTTCCCCACTAGTGATGTTATTTGGTACGTACGCTTTATTAAGCACCTTCAACAAAGCATTCCTGTGCGTCTCAGAATTTTGCAGCAAACAGAGAATGGATATTTGTGCTGGTGTCTTGTTCAACTGGTCGATGACCGAATACTCCTTGGCTTGTACTTTCCTCCAAAGGTCGTCCGGACCTGTCTCAATGAGGGGTGGCCGATTGGAAGCCTGCTTGCTTGATTCAGCTAGATGTTCAGGGGTATAGACTCTACCAGTTCTTGTCATACCCTGTGCTACGACAGTTTCTTCAGTCCTGACCGTGCCCTTCCTTCTCGCCTCGGCTATTTAGTCCCAGGGTACAGCATTTGTATAGAAGGGTGGTGTGGTTGACATCGCTACTGGGATCGGCGCGGCTATCCTCACTTCGAATGGAACATGTGCCTTGGGTGGCAAGACTGCAACCTCAAATGGTGCGGGTGCATTTGCCGAAGACACGAATTCAACCTCAATTGGTACCGGTGTCTTTGCGGGTGGCGCTGCTTCAAACTCAAGAGGTATAGACATATTCACCTCAGCCTCCTCAGACGGTTGGATCTGGACTATGATTGGATTGGGAGTAATTGCCGGTTTCTTTGGGTCATCACCTTATACGATCAACCAGATTGATCCCTCGGGATCCCAGTCATCTTCTACTTCAATCATATGGATACCTCCACCCTTATGGTCTGGTAGAGGATTGTTCCGGACGTTTGGAGCGGGTTCCTTTGCCACAATGATCTTGTTATCAATCAAAGACTGTATCTTGTCTTTCAAAGAGCAGCATTCATTGATGGTGTGCCCTTTAATGCCGGAGTGGTATGCACAGGACTTGTTTGGGTTAACCTATTGAGAAGGATTCTCAAGGGTTGCACTAGGGATGGGGTGACATAACCAGCAGCTTTGAGCTTCTCATACAGCTGGTCGATGGGTTTAGCGACGGCGGTATATTGTTTTGGAGGTCTGCGATCAAAATTAGGTCAAGGTCTAGGGAAGTTTTGGCGTACAGGGGGTGATTGATAATGGGATGGTTGAAAATTATAAGTGTGGTAGACATGAGCGGGTTGGGAGTATCTAGGTGAAGTGGGTTGATATGTAGGAGGTGGAGATGATGGATAAGTTGGTAGCGGAGCTTGGTACGAGGGTGGGGGTGCTTGGTAATTTGGGGTTGGCTGGTATGTGAGTGGAGGTGTTGGGTAAGTTTGGTATTTGAGGGGAGACTTGGTCCTTTGTGCAACCATCACGGCCCCCACGTCCCTTTTCTTGGACACACCACCGGACTGTAAAGCCTTATTCGTAGCTTGCAAGGCTTCAAAATTTGTGACCATACCACTTTTAAATCCCTCTTCAATCCTTTCACCTAATTTGATAATGTCGGAGAACTTGTGGTTCTCAATCATCATTAACCGTTCATAGTACTGCGGGTCCTGAGCCCGGACAAAGAACTTGTTCATTTGCTCCTCTTCTAAGGTGGGTTTGACCTTAGCAGCTTCGGACCTCTAGCAAGTATCATACTCACGAAATGTCTCTGTGGGCTTCTTCTTCAAATTCTGGATATAGAATACGTCTTGTGCGTTCTCTGTATTAAATTTGAATCTGTGCATAAAGTCAGATGTCATGCTCACGCAGCTTGACCATTTCTTGGGATCTTGGCTGATGTACCAAGACAATGCATCTCCTTTCAAACTCCTCATGAACAGCTTCATGCGGATCCTTTCATCCTTCCCTACTCCAACCAGCTTGTCGCAATAGGTCCTCAGATGGACCCTTGGATCACCCGTACCATCAAACATTTCGAACTTAGGAGGTTTGTACCCCTCAGGCAGTTTGACATCAGGCTGTATGCAAAGGTCCTCGTAGTTCAGCCCCTCGATCCATTTGCTTCCCTCGACGCCCTGAATTCGGCTGGTCAGTTTCTTAAGTTCCTCAGCCAAGTTCCTGATAAGCAGATCCTTTTCATCAGACTCAGGTGTGTATGAGATAGGTTGGGTGGAGTGTGGCATAGTCTCCACGTAGATAGGATTGTTATGGTGGCCTGGTGTATGGGTGTGGGAATGGTCATTTGCTGAGTTCTGAGGTTCTGGGATAAGTAATGGAGTGTTGTTTGGGGTATGGAAGGTGTTACATTGGTTCTTTGGTGGAGTAGCGTGATGGTGAGGTGCGGGATGATTCTGCTGTTTTAGGATATTTTGAGGAAGTGTAGGGTTTTGAGCGTTGGGGAAGTTGATGTCTGGGGCGTTGAGCGGAAATGACAGGTTTGCCAGATTTCGAACCTGATCGAGCTCTTCCTGGAATTTCAACAGTTTCTGCTCAAGCTGTGACACATTCTCATTAGGAACCCGAATACCCTAGCCATCAGTGGCCTCTACCCGTTCAGCTGTGTTCTCCTTCCTGATATTGTTTAAATCTTCCATTTTATTCTTGCCTTTGTTCTTGCCTTTAGAGGGACTAGGAGGAGGAGTGGGTGGAGAGCCCCTGGATCTTGTGAAATAAGATGATGATGCCAGAGTGCACGAACTAACCTTTGGGAGGGGAATAAAAAGAAAGGAAACAAAACAAAAACAAAAGGTAATCAAGTCAGTGAGGATTATAAAAGGTATTGCAATATTTAAACACATAGTGCGGGAATGTAAAGCGTGTCCTAATTTGGGAACCTCTTTGTGCCCGAGGTAGGCCTAGCGACAAATTGATTTGGAGAACTTAGAATGCTAAATGCCTCATTTTATTGATAAAAATATACGAATCCCAAAACGACACTAAATAAGCAAGAAATAAAGGTCACTACTGGTCATTGGCCTTATTACATTCATAAAGCGAAAAAGTAAATTCCTATCTATTTGGTCCAAGAAGGACCTTCCCCAGACTAGACATCCTTGGCCCCTTCGAACAGCTTCCCCAATTCGCAAAGTCCCTAAAGCGGAACACGGTCCTTTCACAGTCCCAAAATAAGGTAACAGCCTCTATTATCATGTTGTTAGGCTGGATCTCCAGGAGGGACGGTAGATTAGCCAGATATTTTCTGACGAGGGTTTGTCACTAGAATGTAAATCTTCCCACCAACTCAGCAATCTTGGGTGGATATTGGTGACCATGCCGAATCTAGGGACTTCGTGCCTCATATTTCTGCAAGGCAAACAAAGTTAGGCCCCTACCCCCACCAGACTCGACTATTTTACATCAACAATTAGCATGAAGCATTTAGTTCTCCAAATAAATGCACAGAATGTGATGATGTCCGTTTGGGTTTAGGGAAACCCAGTGGACTTTTGGACAAGGCTATCTTAAAAGCTATTGTGCGGACAACACTTTTAGCCTGGCTAGGTTTGACCATGATGCATGCAACAACAATAACAGAGTAAGGTTTCTACGGGGTTTTAGACTGGTACCCTTGAGCGGACAACTCAAGGAGGAAGGCAAGGAACCGTCGACTGCACCGCTGATCGACTAGTTTTACCGTAAATAAGCCTTTCTGAATTGAGGGGGTAATGATATAGGAAGGGCGCAACCACTCATCAAGCGTTGCTATAGTATTTTGTTTGGCACGAGTGGAGTATGATGTTGAGCATGATTATGCAATAACTAAAAGCATGTTGTCATGTATTTGCACGTTAAGAAAGCGATAAATACAACAGTTTTATAATTTAAAACGGTTACAAAGGAAGGAAACAAGAAAGATACGTCAGTTTGCTTTTGAAGAAGAAATTAAACGCTTAAAGGAATTAAACAAATAATTGCACATAGGGGGGGTACAAATTCACAAAAACGATCTGAAATGGTAAAAGCCTAAAAATCCCCAGCAGAGTCGCCATGCTGTCGCGCCCCCTTTTTCTTGCGAAATCAGGTTTATGACATTTTGGTTGAGACAACTCGTTCCTTTTGGGAAAAGGGTTTGCATTTTGAAGAGTCGCCACCTAACGATTTAAGGTTCGTTAGGGCACCTAGAGGGTTCATTTATAACTCCGTTTGGTAACCAGAGACAGGGTAAGGGCTTGAAATTATCCTAAAGGGAAGGTGTTAGGCAACCCTCAGGATCCACCAGTGTGGTTCCCGGCCAAACAGCTTTTGTGGACTTGTACAATTTAGCAAACAAACAAGTATGGCTCAAATAATAGGGATTTATGTTTAAGTACACGGATGTTCGAAAAACAGTTAATGAAAAGCTAGATTTTGAAATGAATTATAATCTAAGCATATTTGTGAATGTAAAGGGGTATCCTAGGTTTGTTTATAATATGGATCACATTAATGCAATACCCGGTATGACATTCCTCAAAGGGGGGCTACACGTGGTATTAATGCACCGGTCATCATATTCATATCTACCCTTTCCCACCCCATGAAGGTAAATAAAGTGAGGGTTGGTCTCGACCCCTATTGCATGCTGTTACCCGTCCCTTCCTATCAGTCCCGGAGGAATTTAGGACTCCTATCCTATAAAAAAGGGGGTTCTATGCAGACGATCAAGTTTAAAGGTAAAATACTAAGGCGACACATAATAAAACGATAGGATTTCAATTAAAGGGGAGCATGGAAGACAAATAAAAAGGCTCAGATATACCTCGACACATAGTACACATAAACAGCATGACTCATACACAATTAAGGTCTAAATTCAGATCCTAAGCATGGTATCTAAGTGATAATAGCAGAGTCAGATTTATTACATAACTTAGAGATGAAGTCCTAATCAGGCTTGCCTACTGATTTTAACATGCTGACAGTTAAACACTAATCACAAAGACGGTTCTGGTTTTATTTTAAAGTTGATTACCTAAGGCCTGCCTAGGCGTAAAATAATATGTAGCAGTTATTCAGATATGTTAATAATTCCAGGTTGTTATACCTAATAGCATGCAATTCTAAATGTTGCAAACATCCAGAGACTGATTACCAGTTTGTTTTGAACAGGAGGACTGTTTATACATCTGTATTTAGACTAGTGTGATTGAATAAGTGCGATCCTATAACATGATGTCTAATGCAGCATGATGCATAATAACTTAAACAGGATTTCTAAATGCACATCAAATTATGCACAGCTTCAAAATGGGCAGGAGTGACAGTTTTGATGTTGTTTACCTAAAGCAGGATTTCTAAGTATGGATGAGATGCTGAAAACAGTACATATAAATCCTAAATAGCATGATATCTAATGCACGGCATGCTTGGCATATTGTACCTAAACATGGCTGCTATTGCGCATAGAGAAAGTAAACCTAGGAATATGATTTCTACCCTGGATTATACTACAACATGCATAACCCACCCCTTTTCACTATCCGACCCCAGAGTCGTTTACAAATAATTATTACAGGCCTTTGAATATGAATTACATAACTGAAAATAAGGAAAAAAAATAAGAAACTAATTATAGGGAGCCTACAGAATAGGCCCAAGTCTCCAAGTCCTCAATGCCAAGTATTGTTTCAAAACCTTTCTCATAATCCGGGTGTGTCAGAGTTCCCTAAGGACCTCAAGGGCTCCCGGGCAGTGCTCACACCCAGATTTCATAGCCAAGATAGAGTAAGTGCAGTGTGGGAAGGCCAGCTTTTGTGCGTCAAAGTTCAGAGGGAGCTGGAGGGTGCCAAGGCAGTGCTCATGCAAAAGGGGCAGAACTTAGTGGTCTAAGAGTAGAGTGAGAGTACTCGTCATAATTTTGAAAAGTTTAAGTAAGAAAACAGTTTTGAAAAAGGGTAAGTAAGAAACAGTTTTGAAAAGAGAGACTTAATTGAAATAGTTTTATAACAAAGTTTAACTGATGAAAACAATTTGAAGGAGCATGCATACCAATCTCAGAACCAAATCAAAGTCAGCATCACACCAAGGACCAAGAATAGTCCAGCAAACACAAGTAAGGGAATGGGATTGGAGGGACAAATATGGAGCATGTGAGGGCAAACATGTAGCAGGCAGGAACATATATGAGCACACAATCAGAAACTCCTATAGGTTCAGAGGATCAGGGGGGACGGTAGGGTATTGGATTAGATTAACATATCAACACCAAACAACTAGGACAATGATCAAACTAACATACCAATCATGGGGATTCACATAAGAAACATGTACTAAGTATACAGAAACATGCTGGTCATTGACAAGTGAAGC
This sequence comes from Nicotiana attenuata, assembly GCF_001879085.1. Taxonomy (NCBI): domain Eukaryota; kingdom Viridiplantae; phylum Streptophyta; class Magnoliopsida; order Solanales; family Solanaceae; genus Nicotiana; species Nicotiana attenuata. Next base: position 64,589 of record NW_017671498.1, read on the forward strand.
ATAACTTAACATGTAGAGGGAATTCAGGATCCTAATTACATGTTGAACAGCAAAATAGTAAATAAAAGCATATCAGAAATACAAGGAATTGTAACAGTAATAGAAACATGTTGGTTTGAGGACTGAAATCTGAATTAGAACATACCAGTGAAGTGAAGAAAGCGAAAACACAAAGCTGAAATAGGAGAGGCACAGTAGCTAGCCTTGGCTTGCAGCCGGCTAACTTAGAATACTAGCAAGTAGCACAGAAGAGAGAATAGAGAGTTTTAGTTGTGAGAGAGAGAGTTGAACATATTTTTGTTCGTCTGTTATGCTAATGAATGAATAGAGTATATATAGTTTGAAAGCGGGCAGAAGAATAAGGTAAAAACAATAGTTCAGTAGTAATTATAGAAATAAATATTAATTAGAATCAATTTAGTATACAGACTTCCTTTAATTAAGGAATCATACTCAAACGATAAGAAGAAGTGGCAAAATAAGGAAAGGAATCAAGTAAAGCTGCTTATAACACAATAAGGAAGTAGTACAAGTGTAATATATGTATAGAGCATGCAATTAAGGTCAAGTTCAGAATCCTATTTAAGGAAAATATATACAAATTAGTTTGACAGCGGAATCAGCCAGAGAAATAAGGCAAGAGATATTTCAAATTTTGGAAATCAGTAAGGAGATCTTCGGGTGAGATTCTAATTACGGGGAATCAATATTTATCAAAGGAAAATATCACACATGAGCGGAGTAACATGCTATGGGCAAGGATAAACAGGAAACCAACCTTAATTAAAGGGATATCTCAAGAATCGGTAGAGAATATCATGCAAGATCGATGAAGAACCAATCACAGGGATTCGAAGACCCACAAAAAGAGAACAATACCAATTTAGGATAAATTAACATAAGCTCATGATAATAAACAGATTAAACTCATAATAGACGAAAATCAGCAACTCTAACAAGCACGCATAGGGTAAAAACCATATAAATCTGGAATTCACATAGAGCATGACCTAAATTAACAGAATATATGTAATACAGGTAGGAGAAGTGAAGTTTCAGCAACATTGGTGAACAAAAAATAGAATAGGATCACATAATAGGCAGGAATAGTTGCAACCAGACACTCTAACAAACAAACACAGGGTAAAACCACAGAATCACAGAACGTGCATAAGAAATATACAGATTAATTGAACATAGCACCCAAGACGAACTCAGAAACTTAAGAAACATTAGGGTTTTCAACAGAATAACTCGGATAAAGGAGAAGGCTCAAATAAACGTCTAAACACAGTGAGAGTCATAGATTAATAGCAAAAAAAATCAGAAGAAAAGCATTTTTTTGGAAAAGGGGTTAAAATCCTTATTGAAGATAAAGAGTTACTTTAGAAAAGTCGGAAAAAACCTTTGAAGAAAACAACAAAAGCTCATAATATACACAGATCTAAGACAGTTCTAAAAGAAATCGGAAAATCTTAAGAGTTAGGATTTCAGAGAACCCATAGAAGATGAGAAAACCTTAAAATGTTACCGGTTTTAGCCGGAAAAGTCATAGATCTTACTCGAACGGCCGGAGGTGGCCGGAAAATGGCATGAAGGACCATGGCTAGGAGTTGAACCGCTCCAGGTTCACCTGAGGACCTCAGGGTAGTGTCAAACCAGCGTGGGGTGAAGCAGAGGCCAGGAAATGATGAGAGGACATGGTTTCCGGGGAGGGAGGTGGCCGGAGAAGGTGGACAGGGTCCATCGGAGAGGAGGGGAGAAGGGAAGGTTCTAGAGAGAACCAGAGATAGAGATAGGGGGATAGAGAGACCAGTTGAGAGAGAATGAGAGGGGGGAAATGAGAGACGGGGGTAGTCATTAGGGGGCTAAATTAGGAAGGGGTTGATCTGGACCGTTGATTCAAAATAATCAACGGCTCAAATGGAATGAGGATTGGGTCGGGTAGGATAAGGTATTGGGCTTGGGGTCTGGTAGGTATCAACATGAGCACTGCCCGGGATCCTTGAGATCCTTTGGGAACTCTGACGCACCTAGACAATGATATTGTCTTTGAAATTGGCATTTGAGGCTATTGGAGGTTTGGGGAATCACTTGGGCCTGCTTCAGGCTCCCTATAGTGTAACTTCTTTTTTTCTTATCTACAGTATGTAATTTGTTCATCTGGTTTGTAATAATTATTTGTAAACAGACATTGGGGTTGTCTAGTGAAAAGGGGAGGGTAGTTACATATTTTATCAATATCAATGGGTAGAAACCATGCCTTAGGTTTACGTTTTCTATATGCTCATTAGAATCCATGTCTAGGACCAATACATTTTAAGCATGTCATGCATTAGATATCATGTTCTTAGGTTTACTGTTTCAGCATCTCATTTTGATATTCTTGCCATCCTTTAGAAATCATGTTTCTAGGATAAAATGGCATTTAAACAAAAGTGCTACTCCTGTACGCTTGACCGCATGCTCCACAATGCTGTAACCTTTATGCATTTAGGAATCCTGCTTTAGGAAATTTTGCAATCATGTTGTGCATTTAGAAATCCCGCTTTAGGAATTTTGCATATAAATCATTCTGCATTTTATGTGCATATTAGATCCCCTATTTTTTAGGATCACGCTCACACTCGCTTAGTCACACCTAGTTGAACTACTGACGCATGAAAAAAGGACATAAAAACAGTCTCACGTTTGATTACCCTGCTTAAGTAAAATCGGTCATAATCCTGTATATCTTTGCAACACGTAGAATAGCATGCTTTAGGTAAAATAACTTCTAAATGGTTTTAATAACTCTGATAATTGTTGTGCATCACCCTACTCCTAGGCAAGCCTTAGGTAATCAAGTCTCTAATAAAACTGGAAACTGCCTCTTTGTGTTTACTGCTTAATGTCGTTCTAACAGGCTTAATAATTGGTAGGCAAATTGATAGGGCTCCTACTCCTGAGTTTATAAACTACATGTCTCGTGTGTTCTAATATTCGCTTAGATATCATGTCCTAGGATACTAATTAACAATATGGCCTTTATTTGTGTTTGAGTCGTGCTGTTTTACATGCATTATCTGTGGAGGTGAACTTGATGCTTTTATTTGCCAAAGTCCTATGTGTTCTTGCTTGTCGCCTTAGTATTTTCTCTTTTAAATCTTAAGGGTCTGTCTAGAACCACCTATAGGTAGAGGTCCTAAATTTCCTCCAAGATCATTAAGAAGGGACGGGTAACAGCACGCAATAGAGATCGCTACCCAACACTCGCCTTAATAACCATTAAGGGGTGGGAAGGGTAGATATGGATATGATGACCGGTGCGCTAATGCTTAGCCCCTTTCTAAGGAGTGATTACCGGGCATTGTACTGATATGATCCTATAGGCTGACCAACCTAGGACCCCTCTCTCCCAAATCCTCTTCACTTGAAAACTTTACTTTCCTTTTTTATGCACACAACTTGTTTAAATTTTTGTCTTATTATTTGAGTTATACAATGCCCAACATGCTTTATTTGCAATTATCTGCTTCAACTATTTATTTGTTAATGGACTAATTCGTAAGAATAAGTTCGTCCGGGACCCACAGTTGTGGACCGAGAGGGGAGCCTAACACCTTCCCCTCAAGGTTATTTCGAGCCCTTACCCAAATCTCTGGTAATGCAAACTAGTCTAAGAGTTAATAGCTCCAGGTGCCCTAACACACCATAATCCGTTAGGTGGCGACTCTTCAAAACCCCAATTCCCAAAAGGAAATGAGTTATTACCCCCATGAATGTCGAAACCTGGACTTCCCCGTCAAAAAGGGAAAAAAGGGGGTGCGACAACGTGGTTTGCAATGTGTTTCAAAATGGCAAGTGTACGACAATTGTAACTTGTTCACCTTTATTACTCCTGGCGTGCAGCCCGATCCCACCAGTCCACCCTTATTACTCCTCAATATATCACCCTTATTCCTCTTGTTGCGGCGTGCAACCCGATCCCACCTGTCCACCCTTATTACTCCTTGTTGCGGCGTGCAACCCGATCCCTATATATATATATATATATATATATATATATATATATATATATATAACAAGTGTTTCACAAGTTAACTCAAATCTTCCACAACACTTATACCTCAAACCAACACAAGGAAATATCATTTCAATTATGAAAGTTCACCAGTAAAAACTACACAGCGAGACCAACCAAAGTGTACCACGAAGCACCAATAAGCCAAAAAAAAAACAATGTAATATAGTGGAACAATGGAACAATTAACAACACCAACAGAGAAACAACATTAAACAAGAAGCAATTAGACATGGAAGCATCAATAAGGAAGTAGCAAGTAAAGCAAGAAAGCAAAATATAGGGAAACGGGGCAAGGGAACAGGCTAAACATGTAATTTGGCGACGCATAGGTGCTCGTCACCACACCTATACGCCACACACATGGTATTTCACATAGCAAGCAAGTCAGGGATCCCTAATCCTCAAGTCAAGGTTAGACCAAACACTTACCTCAAGCCAACGGGTAATTCACAGCTCAACCATTGGTTTACCTCTCGATTCCACCACCAATCCACTCGTATCTAGCCATATTTAACTTAATAACATCAATAAATGCTAAAGAAACCAATTCCAATGCATAATTGTATATTTCCCTACATTTTCCCTAAAAAAGTCAAAAATCGACCCCGGGCCTGCTTGTTCAAAACTTTAGACTAAAACCCGATTACCCATTCACCCCGAGCCCGAATATACAATTGGTTTTGGAATCCGACCTCAAATTGAGGTCCAAATCCCCAAATTTCGAAATTCCTAGGTTCTACCCAAAAACACCCAATTCCCCATGGAAATCCCTAGATTTGGTGATGAGATCTTGTAAAAAGATGAAATAGATTGAAAGAAATGAGTTAGAAATCGTTTACCTATGATTTGGGGAAGAACTACTCTCTAGAAAATCGCCTCTTGAAGCTTAGGGTTTGAAAATTTGAGAAATGAATTGAAAATCCCGTCTAAGTCCCTTTTTGCATAGTTGCAGATGTCGCACTTGCGACTAGAGCTTCGCAATTGCGAAGCTCGCAAATGCGAGACAGGCGTCGCAAACGCGAACCTGCCGCATTTCTGCTACTGTCGCAATTGAAAACCTTTGGTCACAATTGCGATGGTTCCCCCTTCCTTGACTACTTTGCATTTGCGAAGGTACGTTCGCATTTGCGAACTCTGCTGGCCTAGCCTCCTAATCGCATTTGCGACGAAAGGCTCTCAAAAGCGGACCTTGCAGGGCTCGCAATTGCGATGCCTGATCTCGCAATTGCGAGATTAGGGCCTGCAATAGCTGAAGCATACCAGCAACTATTTCCTAAGTCCAAAATCACTCCGTAGCCTATCAAATACTCACCCGAGCCCCGGGGGTCCAAACCAAACATGCACACGAGTCTTAGAACATCATACAAACTTGCTCATGCAATCAAATCGCCAAAATAACACTTAAAATTACGAATTCAACACCAAAACACATGACATTTTCAAGATAGTTCAAACTTCCTATTTTCTCAACCAATGGTCTGAATCACATCAAATTACTTCTATTTTCCATCAAATTTCACAGATAAGGTTTAAATATTATAACGGACATGTACTGGGCTTCGAACCCAAAAATACGGGCCCGGTACCAACAATATCAACATTATTCAATTTCCAAAAACCATCATATTTTTCAGTTAATAATTTTCTTCAAAAATTCATTTCTCGGGCTAGGGACGGGGCATACGCACAAGTCCCATATTTACTACGTACCCTCCGAGACCGTCGGAACACCGGCCTGGGCCTTTTTACCCAAAATTATGACCGAAGCCAATTAAAATCATCTTTTAAAGCCAAAAATCATCTTTTCTTAAATTTTTCACATACAAGCTTTCCAGATACGCGCTCGGACTGCGCACGCAAATCGAGAAGAAATAAATGGAGGTTTTTAAGGCCTCAAAATGCGGAATCGGATTCTAAAATAAAAGATGACCCTTTGGGTCATCACACTACGGGACGGTATCCCGGGAGATTTTCCTGTTGTGTTTACCTTGTTCTGAGCTGATGGCTCCCTTAGCTGTTAAAATTTGTGCATTTCTTTAATTGTTTTACCGTAAACTCTACTTATATATCTTACTGCTTAATTTATTATATATACTCCAGTAAGGCCCCGACCTTACCTCGTCACTACTTGACCGAGGTTAGGCTTGGCACTTATTGGGTACCATTATGGTGTACTCTTGCCCTATCCTGCACATGTTTTTCGTGTGTAGATCCAGGTACGAGCTATCATCCTCGAGGTTAGTGCGTGCTTGCTGATTCCAGGAGACTTCAAGGTATTTTTGCTCACGCTCGCAGATCCTTGGAGTCCCTTCTATTCCCTCTCCTAGAGATTTCCTTTTTTGTTTATCTTCAGAATTTTTTATAGAGCTACATAGATTATAGAAGCCTGTGATTTAGCGACATTCCGGGTCTAAGGAGATTATTTTTTTTGTTTATGCCGAGTGGCGCTATCCTTGTTATTTACAATATGCTGTTTTAATTTTTACCGTTGTGTTTTCTTTAAATTTTTCGTAATATTAGGCTTACCTAGTCGCAAAGACTAGGTGCCGTCACGACACCTTTTGGAGGGGTAAAATTGGGTCGTGACAAAATAATACCAAACATCCTAAGGGGAAGTTCCCCAACACAAGGTTAGACAAGCCACTTACCTCGAACCACTCAAATCAACCCGATATCACACTCTTGCCACGAGTATCCGACTCTGAATGGCCCAAATCTAATTAATCAATTGCATAATGCAAATATAACTACTAGTAACTAATTTAACTAATGAAATCAAAGCTAGGGTAAGAAAATAGAAAAAACGCCCAAAAATTCTCCCCGGGCCCACGTCTTAGAATCGGGTAAAAGTTACCAATTTAGAACACTCATTCACTCACGAGATCACTCGTCCAACAACTATTCAATTCCGACGCTTAAAACCCGATCAAAACCCAAAATTTCTATTGGGGAACTTTTCCCCCAAATTCCCATTTTTTTCACTCAAATTCCTTCATTAAATGGAGAAAAATTACTATAGACTGATGAAATATAAACAAAATAGGGTTCGGAATCGTTACCCACTGACTTCCTCTTCAAAATACTTACAAAATCGCCTTCTCCCGAGCTAAAAATCAAATTTGGTGTTATGAACTTTCAAACCCTCAAAATCTTCTTTTTTGCCCAGCGATTTCCGCTTCTGTGCACCTGCGGAAAAACCATCGCAGGTGCGAAGGTCACTTATCCGGGCTGGGGCCACATCTGCGGTCACTGGGCCGCATCTACGGTCCCGCTCGGTGCACCAGCCGCACCTGCAGTTTCAGCTACAAAAACCCATCTTCGCTTCTGCGGCACCGCACCTGCGATCTAATATCCGCAGGTGCGAAAATAATAGGTGTAGAGAATCTTTAGCCAAATGCCTAAGTCCCAAACCCATCCGTTAAGCATCCGAAACTCACCCGAGGCCCCCGGGACCTCAACCAAAAAACCAACCAATCCTAAAGAATCATACTAACTTAGTCGAGCCCTCAGATCACATCAAACAACGCTAAAACCACGAATCACTCTCCAATCCAAACTTAATGAACTTGAAATCTCAAAATTCTACAACCGATGCCGAAACTAACCAAACCATGTCCGATTGACCCCGAATTTTGCACACAAGTCATATTCACCACTACGGACCTATTCCAACTTTCGAAATCGGATTCCGACCCCTATATAAAAAATTCCACTATCGGCCCGAAACTCCAAAAATTCAATTTTCGTCATTTCAAGCTTAAATAAGGTATGGACCTTCAAAATACAATCCCGACATGCTCCTAAGCCCGAAATCACCCATTGGAGCTAAAAAAATTGACGGAATTCCATTCCGCAACCGTCTTCATATTGTTCCGACTACGGTCCAAATTCTAAGACTTAAACTCTCATTTGGGACTAAGTGTACCCAAACACTCCGAAACTCAACATGAATCATTCCGGCAAATCACAATAGTAGAAAAAGACATGGGGAAAGCAGTTAACAGGGGATCGGGGCGTAAATTCTTAAAACGACCGGCCAGGTCGTTACATGTACTGCCAATATGGAGGATTTTTATGAAATTGATTGTATTAAACCTTCCTACATATTTTTAATAAGAATTTAATAGATAAAATTTTATTAATTTTAAAATATTAAATATTAAAAAAATTAACATAGAAGGTATTTTAGTCCCAAAAAATAAGTTATTTTAGTTATGTTCTTTCTCTATGAGTTCTTCTATTTAATATTTTAGGACTATTTTGGTCTAAATGGATTTGGACAATATAATACATTCTCAAATTAAATTAGTAATAGGACATTATAATACATTTTAAAATTAAATTAGAAATAGAATTTTTTAAAGAAGTATATTTAAAAAATAATACGATTACATGACTTAAAATATGTCTCTATCCCGAAAGTAATTATACTAATAGGAAACCTAACATGTTAATCATATAGATTCTTAACTTGTGGTACTATGTCCTAAAACTAATAGGATTACAAGGCTAATGTCTAGAATTTCAGTTATGTCCTTTTATTGTGATTTATTATGCTTAATATAATAAGGTTATTTTTGTAAACCGACATTGTATTCGTGCTTTTATAGTAACTAGTCTCTATGTTCGTGCGTTGCACGAGAAATGCATACTAACAATAATAAACTTTTAATTGCATATACTACTAAATATGTACATAGTACGAAATTAGTTCCTTAAAATAAAATTAGAAAAATATAATATACTATACAAACCCAAGTCATGAATAATGTTTGACATGATATGGGAGGACAAATTGTAACTAATTATTCTGGAATCGCAAAGTTATGTGTTTAAAGTTGTTAAATTAACTTAAAAAATACATTATTATTTACTATTTTATGTGAAGTTATGATTAACTTTAGTTAAGCCTTATGGTATATGAAGTCTAATATATATCTCAACATAAAGATATATTGACAATGGAGAAAACAAAGCTTAAAAGTCATTTAATCATTATTGTCTTTCATGTAACTTTTTTCAGTTGGACCTTATTCTATTTTAATTATTACACATTTTTATGCCTAATTTTTTTAATTGTTTAGTATGCCCAAATCAATCTTCATGGAGAATTGAGATGTAATTTAGTATATTTATTTTTTAAAATAATTTATTATGAGTAATCGTCAATTGAGATTTAGCGTTTCTGAATTGCAAATTAGCGCGCGCGTATGTATATATATATATATATATATAAAGATCATCAAACATTATATCCCATTTTTTTAAGAAATAAAGGGTATAAAAGTCTGTCAATACTTGAATTAAAAGGACACGTCTTTGAGAAAAAAGGAACTAATAATAATTTACCCATACTTTTTTAATCCTACATAAATTTATAGACTATTTTGGTATAAATACTAGAAAATAGAATTCTATTAAAGACTACCTCTAATTTTGAAGTCGAAACAAGACATGCTCCTAATTATATGTTCGACACGTTTAAATTTACTCTAATTTTTTATTTATTTAGGTATTCTTTCATGCATTTAAACAAGAAGTTAGAATGTCATTGAAATATTAAGTTATGTTGTGGCCTAAGAAATGTTTTTTTTTTCAATGACAGTAGCTTTAAGAAGTTCTATTATTAGTTGGTAACAAACTCCTATATTTTAGGTATTATAACTTGATTCACGTTATTTTATAATTCTAAAATTTTCTAGTATTAGTTGGTTTCAAACTCATTTATTTTAGGCACCAAATGTTACATTTTTATCCCATATTCTTTTTTTTAAGAAATAATTCAATTTTGAAAGATATAAAAGTCGGTCATTATTTCAGAGATATTTTTGTCGTTCAATATTTAGCGTTCTAACATTCTTTATAATAATGTAGAAGAGAGATATAGATAGATAGATTATTAATTATATCCGGTACCGCGATCAATTCGCTCTTAGAAATTTGCGTTGAATTACTGGTAAATAAAAGAAATTTTGGGAAAATGTTTCAAATAATTTGAAATGTAAAGGGGAAAGACGTAAGATTTTCCTTTTCATTCAAAAGAGGCAACATTTGCAAAATACAAAGAAAATGAAGAACAATGTTTTTTATAAGGCAAAAATCACTTTTAGCCGGTAACCGAAACTATTTTTATCCGGTAGCCACAAAAGTATTTAAATTTGTCTATTATATATATAATATAAATAAATATTATGCATATATATATATATATATATATACAAAAAATATTTATATTCGACTATTATTTTAAGAGCAGCTGTGCAATATAATTTTTCCTTTTTTTATAGGAGGTTGAGATGAAAAAAGACTTTTCGACAAAAGAAGAATAATAATTAATGGTCACCTACTACTCATTGTCAATTTGTCATCATTTTACTCTCCATATCTTTTTTTAGTTTTAGGAGTCAAAACATAATTTAGTATAACTGTGGGCAATCGAAGAAAATAAAAGTCAGGATCTGTTGAAAGATAAGATATAGAACTGGTCAAAGTTTTAGTTGGAAAAGTAATACATAAAAGAATATGACAAGATTTTTTTTTTCTTCAAAAGAGGCAAGAAGCTCAGCAATCTTATCTAAAAATCTGTTCTAAAGAACGTATATTTAATTTCCAATATTTGTTGTATTGCCATTGCTTAAATTGAGATAAGGAACCTCGTAGGTACTCACGTGAGATATAACGTGCATTTATATTAACATAGCAAAAACATATATTCCTTTACCTGCTTTTCGCTCTTTAAATAGCCCCACCAAAAATGATGAGAAACTTTCTCTTATAATCATTATTCATGCAAAAAACTTTAGTAAAGAATATTCGTAAAAGAGAAAGCGATCGAGAGAGAAAAATTAAAGTACATAGGAATAAAAGTTGTTCATATCATAACCAAATTCAGCACATTCCAAAATTAATTATTAAATCCAACACTATTCCCATGCATTATAAAACCCTTGTCATACATAAAATCATCTTAATTAAACTTTGATTGCCACAGCAGGTTGAGGTGATGGAGTGCCACAATAACCACGTAGAATATCAACTTCCTCAGCAGTAAAACCAATGGAAGTAAGCATAGAAGGCCAACAGTTATAAGTAATAGTTCTAATAGCCTTACAACAATCTTTCCCTAAATAAGATTCACCATTGAAGAAGAAAAGTATAATCTCATTCGTGCATGATTTTATCTCAAATAATGCATTCCAACACACTGGCATGCTACCTTCTCCGAGTTGAAGTCTAGCAACAATGTCTTGTCCTAGTTTCATTTTGGATAAGTTTATTGCCATTGTTGTTGTTGTCGTCGTCGTCAGAAGCCACGAGATTAAAAGTACTAATGGAAGTTTGAAAGGAGCCATGGATTTTTTTTTATTTTTTTTTCTTGAAATGAAGTGTAGAATATGTGTGTAGAGTGCGTGGTAGGGTTATGGTGAAGGAAATGAAGGTTTGGACATGGTGATTTATAGGTTGTAGAGTAAGCTATAGAGAGTGTAACTGATGTAAGTTGAAGAGGCAGAATTAATTAAGAATTTGATATACGTTTAATAAATTTAATTCATGATTTAATATATGCGGAATGTGAAAAGTTAGAAATATAATCAAAGATCCATTTGTTTGATAGAAATATTAATCAACGTAACGTTTTGGATAATTAAAAAATGGAATCTAATCATACAGCTAGCTAGCGGTGTTCAAACCGAACCGGAAAACCGCACCAAATCGAAAAGTCAAACCAAACCAACTAAAAAATCCGATTAGGTTTGGTTTGATTTGGTTTGGTATTGAGTAAAAAAATCCGAAACAAACAGACATATAAATATATAAATTTCTATATATACTTTTAAGACTTTATACAGAATTTTGGTTAAAAAATATTTAGAAATATTTGGGATCCTCTCATAGGACATAATATTTAGTAGAACTATGAAGTGCATTCGTTTTTATTTATTTTAAATAATGGATTGCATCACTTTCTTATTAAGTGTTATTGATGCATCAATCATCTCTTTGTTTTTCATATTCATATGTCAAGATTTCCTATATCTTTTTCGAATTTGAAGTGTTTCGCTAATTTAAAATTACATAGAACATATCATTATTTAAGTATCATATTGATTTTTATGTTTAATTATTAAATTCGGTTAACCTTGAAAGTGTACATCATCTAAAAATTATTGTTAGACGACTAAGAAAATAAACTATCACATGTTGCTAAAGAAATTCTTCCGTAAGAATATTTTATCAGATTATATGTTTGTTATTTTTTTAAAATTTTTAGTAAACATATGTTCACTTATCAAAACTTTATCTATAATTTTAAAAAGTAAGATTGAAATAATATTTATGAAAAGAAACCTGAAAACCCGAAAAATCTGACAAAACCGAATCAATCCAAACTGATATAGTTGATTTAGTTTGGTTTTGATAAAACCCAAACCAACCCGATCCATGTATCACCAAAAGGAATTATATGTATCGATACCTAACTTAATACTTATTTTAGACTAGTTCCAACCTAAACTAGTATTTTATCTCTGCCTATAATCGAAAGGTCTTTTATAATATGATAGCACTTAAAATGTTAATATCTCAAACGGAGCTCCAAAATAGTACTAGTATTTTCACACTTTTCCTTTGTTTCTTTTATTTATTGCGTTGAGCAAAAGTTATTTAAAATTTAGACATCAAATATCTAAAAGAAAATCCACTGCAGAGGCAATCCAGATTCTAGCTTTAGTAATTTGAGCAAATTCTTGTACCTTTCTCTTTGCTACATAGGTATAAAATTTTATTATATCATCTTAGTTTAACTACCTAAGTCTTAGAAGATTATTTGTTTCTATAATTCATGGCCAACCAAATCAAGAACCTTCTCCTTCCCCACCCAAAAATAAATAAAAGACAAAACAAAAAGGGGAAGGGTGAGATTCAAAGCTCCAATTAAATTGAAAAGGTCGATTCAAAGTTCTAACTGACGATAACTTTTGAAATCCCACAAAAATGGGATGCGAAAGATTTTTTTTTTTTTTTTTTAAATTGGGAGAGATTCACCTAGAAAAGACTGCACACAATATAATTCTTATATTATTAATTAGAGTATATTCACTTGAAATAGTCTTTATTTATTATTGTTATTCAATTTTCATTTGAAAATTTCTGCATTGTTATTCTCGTTTTCTGGTGACTAGGGGATGATCGGCATGAACAGTTGAACGCAAGATTCATAACTTATGGCCAGGCTGAGTGTTTGGTTTGACTTGAATCAACAGTATAGTTTGGATTGGCACATGTTTATTGGATAGCAATCTGTTGAATTCGCAAGAAAAATAAAAAATAGCCAGATATAAAATTGGTAATTGAAAAATAGCGACATTTTCAAAAATAATCGAAATCTAGCCACTTTTTCATATAAAAATAAAATCTGAACAAAAACATCTTTAAAAATACGGAAATATTCCAGCATAATATGCTGGAGTTCGAATTTTTTACATATGAGATTCCAGCATAATGTGCAGGAATTTCATAACATGATGGAGTTCCAACATAATATGCTGAAAGTTTATACGTAGGAGCTCCATAATTCCGCATATTATGCTGAAACTTATCGTGTTTCAGCAAAACAGTGGCTATTTTTCGATGACTTTGCAAATACGGACTATTTTTTTATTACCAGTCCGAAAAATGGCTAGCCCGTGCTATTTCCACGTTCAATTCATACCAAAAGAGGTGGAAATGACATCAGGTAGCCACTTTTAAGCATGTTGTTTAAAATATATCCACAGTTTATAATGTATTTAAAGATTATCCAATTTCGCTCAAATTTCAAGACACGACATCCTAGATTTTAAACCTCAAAATCCAAACTTCATGACATCGTGTCCTAAAGTTCGAAAATTGTGCCCTGAAGTTCAAATCTTATATCCTGAATTTAAATTATTAGTTCAGAAATTCAAGACAAAGTTCGTAAATTGTGTCCTGAAGTTCAAATCTTATGTCCTGAAGTTCAAATTAATGGTTCAGAAATTCAGGACACTTAGTCCTGAATTTCAAATTAGCAGCTCAAAAATTCAGGACACTAAGTCCTGAATTTTCAAATTCAGAATACTTAGTCCTGAAGTTTTGATGAATTGGCTAATATTTAAATACATTGTAAACTGTGACTATATTTTAAATAATGTGCTTAAAAGTGACTATTACTGCACTTTGCCCCGAAAAGAGTTGCTCCAATAGTCCCAATAAAGCATTAAGACCAAAGCCAGCTAAGTATTGTATGAAACTAGCAAAATCTACAACAGTTATTTTTTAATGGGCAAAATACAAAATTGCTCAGTCGACTAAAACTAATTACATTCGCTAGCCGAAAAGTGTATGAAATATGTTTATATGGATATATTTTATCGGCTATTAGTTTTTGGAGCGACTAAAATGATGCGTTTCGCTTTCTTAATTCAGACTAATTGGGCCAACTATGATCAAGAATTTGAGATTTCGATCCAATTTATTTTCTGAATGTAGTTAAGGAAAAAAAGTTAATGAAATCATATTGGAGGACACTACAACTAGGGGCTGAGCCTGGGAGAAATTCAAAAATAGCCAGATTTACCACTGGTCGTTGAAAAATAGCCAAGTTTCAAAAGTCATCGAAATTTAGCCACTTTAAATCTGAGCGAAAACACTGTTCAAAATCCGAAAAAATACGCCCGCAAATTTTACGGGAGTTCCAGCATAAGTATGCTTGAACTCCCGTAAATTTTACGGGAGTTCCAGGATAACTATGTTGGAACTCCCGCAAATTTTACGGGAGTTCAAGCATAATTATGCTGGAACTCCCGCAAATTTTACGGGAGTTCCAGCAAGTATAATTGTCCAGTATAATATACTGGAGTTTGGAGCACTGGTGCTCCAGTCTCCCGCAAATTTTACAGGAGTTAGCAAAGTATACCGGTCCAGCATAATATGCTGGAGTTCGTACACAAATGCACCAGAACTCCCGTATATTATACTGGACCGGTCCTTGTTGCAGCAAAATAGTGGTTATTTTTCATTGACTTGATAAACGCTGGCTATTTTTCATTAACCAGTGTGAAAACTGGCTATACCATGATATTTTAACGCTGAGCCTAAATCCCAAAAAGGAACCGACAGTACAAAAATTCCTAAAACACTCCGAATAGATCGGCCCACAACTACAACCTGGTCCTATAGGCCCATCTCAGTTAGTTAAGTATCCAGAATGGAGCATGTGGGCCTAAACCTTAATGGTACAATAGTGGGCTCAAAGGCCCTACCCCCTTGTTTGTAATCCCTGACTAGCCCAATCTTTCTGTGTGAATAGGAATGAGCCATTTATCAAAATGACCCATTAAAGGTATTCTAAAACACATGGAATGATATTGTTTTATAAGGGTGTTCATCGGTCGGTACGGTATGGTGTTTAGACATTTCGATTTGGTAGTTTCGGTATTCGATTTTTTAAAATACTATACAATACCATACCTTTCAATTTCGGTATACTCGGTTTAGTCACTTCGATTTCTTAAAATGCTATACAACACCATACCTAATTAAACTTAGACTGTAATATTCTTAATTAAAGTAGTCAAAAATATAAAAATAAAAATGTTCTAAGTTCATATGACTGTTGACAAAATCTTTGGGTTCAAAACCAGCAAGTATTAACCCATAAATAGAAAAAAGGTACATAAATGAATAAATTCGATCATTTTTAATGTCTTATTACTTGCTTAGAGTTTGTTGAACTTAGAGACTAATCCAATAGATGCTACATCAATACATGAGTAATAGAGTAACACCCGAAAACCTTAAAAATATTACGTCAAACTGCTTGGCAACCTGGAGAGTAAGAGTCAGAATCTACAACCTACCTTGCTTTTCTATCTAAAGAAGTACATGGATTTAATACCAACCTCAACATGAATGCCAAAGAAAAGTATTTGTTGGAAAACTAATTCAAAGTTGTAGTAGGAAACCTTAGTTATTTAGGATTTGATTTATTTAATTCATGTCTAAATAAGATTTCTAGTTAGAATAAATATAGGAATATGCTTTCCTGTTTCTAGTTGAAATAGGTTTCATACTATTATAAATAGAGGTATTGATAGCTTATTTTATGTGTGGAGGAAATAAAGAAGTGTAGAGATCATTCACAGATTTATAAATAAATTTTTTTTCTTCATATTGGTATCAGAGCTTCTACGATCTTGGGAGAGAATCAAGTAGCTTCAGCTGCCGGCGGGCGGTGCTAGCCAATCGTCTGGCGAAAAAAATTGGCAAAATCATAGATAGTTGTCGACAAAATTAGGTTATTCGATGAAAAGTTTCATGACGGATTCAAGGAAAAAAATAAGTTTAAAGAGGTGCAAACAAATATGGCACAAGATGAAGAAACTCTTCTCTAAAGTTGGAGAGAGGTTTAAAAAATTGGAAGTTGATTTTGTGTTTCAGCGAAATTGAGTGTTGGTGACAAAGTGCATCAACGTACGGGTGTTGAAGACAGGTGCTTCAACAAAATTGGATGTCGGTGACAAAGTGCATCAACAGTTGATGATAAAGTGCATCAACGTGAGTTGAAGACAGGTGCTTCAACAAAATTGGGTGTTGGTGACAAAGTGCATTAACGGTTGGTGACAAAGTGCATCGTGAGTTGGAGACGGGTGCTTCAACAAAATTGAGTGTTGGTGACAAAGTGCTTCAACGTGAGGTGGAGACAGGTACTTCAACAAATTGAGGGATGGAGACATGTGCTTCATCAAAAGTGAAAGTTGGAGAGAAGTGCTCCAACATAACTGCACAATGAACAAGTCAGACGTATACAACTTTAAATTACGGGAGAATATTGGAAAACTAATTCAAAGTTGTAGTAGGAAACCTTAGTTATTTAGGATTTGATTTATTTAATTCATGTCTAAATAATATTTCTAGTTAGAATAAATATAGGAATATGCTTTCCTGTTTCTAGTTGAAATAGGTTTCATACTATTATAAATAGAGGTATTGATAGCTTATTTTATGTGTGGAGGAAATAAAGAAGTGTAGAGATTATTCACAGATTTATAAATAAAATTTTTTCCTTCAGTATTCTATAACTTAGTATGTTATACTTAATTATATGTGTAATGTATAACTTAATATATATTTCGATATGGTATCAGTGTTTCGGCATTATTTTATTAAATACCTTATACCGTACCTAATACCAATTTTATTAAGAATTTAAACCAAAAAAACATACCAAAATATCGTATACGGAATACCAAAATTTTCGATTTTGATATTGATAATTCTGTATATACATTAGAGACATCCTTAATGTTTTGTGTCAAAGTGCGGTGTACTATAGACTTCCGCTTATGGGCGTTAACCGGGTGGGCCGGGCCGGGCCAGTATTATTTGGACCCGTACGGGTTTGGTTCCGGTCCGGTTCCGGGCTTGCTCTTAACGGGTTTAACGGGTTCAGGTTAATCCGGGTAAAAAATGAACCGTACGGGTTACGGGTTGAGGGGGCCTGGCCGGGTTTAGTGTTTTTTTATTTTTTTTTTTAATATTTTGTATAACACTGTAAGTTATATTAGTACTTTGTATTAATATAAAGAATACAAGAAAGATGGGAAAAAATTGCACTTATAAATTGCAAGTGCTATATTTATTTCAAAATTACAAAATTAAAGTTTGCATTTAAAAAGTAAATTACAAATAAATAGTAAACTAAATTTTCATGCATAATAAATTAATAATACTTCAAATTAATCTAACAAACTAAATCATTAAGCATAAATACGTCTAATAATTTAAAATAACAGAAATCGTCTTAAAATCTTAAAATAACACATATATAGCATATTTTAAAAATAATACGTTACCATCATATTCTATGATTTGAGCATTTATAGTTTTATACCCTAAATATATACACTATATGTTAAATTCCAACAATTTTAAACTATGTTAATTAGTATACAATAATTGGTATATTTATAGTATATTCATGGTATATTAATGGTATATTCATGGTATATTATGGTATATTCATGGTCTGGGCCGGTGCGGTTAAACCGGTTAGAGGCACTATTCATTGGATCGGGTTTAACGGGTCCGGTTAACCGGTAAAAAATAATAAACGGTCCAACCCCTTCTACCCCTCCTACCCAGCCCACCCGACCCCTTATTAATCGGGCCGGTCCGGTTCCGGTTTTAACTGGTCTGGGCCGGTCCGGTTCCGGATCAATCCGGCCCGTTAGACACCTTTACTTCCGCTGCTCTTTGTGGCGCTTCTGGCCTTGTATATGGATACAATTTTGAAGTATGATCTGCAGGGGCGGATTTAGGGGCGGAAAGGTGTTCACCTGAACCTCCTTCGCTGAATAATTACACTGTACATGCAAGGCAAAATCTGTATTTTAACTCTATATATTACGTTTTGAATCCCCTTGACACAGCCCAAAAGCATAGCTTAGTGGTTAAGGGGGTTCAAAACCTTTGTAAGGTTACTGATTCTATTCCTACTAGCTACAACTTTTTTAACTATTTTTTATGAACCCCCTTGGCAGTAATCCTGCCTGCGCCACTGATGACCTGAAGCCACCACCACGCATACACGCAATTTAATCTATTGCTTTCTCGTCTCATTCTAATTGTTGCTTTAGCTCAAAAAATTTATCCTGCAATAAGTGTCACTTTAGGATTTCTAAGTCTAAATTTTCTTAATTGTTTCCAACTATACCCTTAATATTAAAGAAGTAGTTTTTTTTATATTGCTGAATTCTTAAAAAGCATTTAAATGGAGTATCTTAATAAATTATATCTTGTATTTATTTAATGGACGTGTAAGAGCTAAAGCGACAGTTAAACAGAAGGAGTGATTTCTAATTACGATATAAAATGCTAAATTGCACAAAAATATGGGAGAAATTCAAAAATAGCCAGATTTACAAGTGGTTATTCAAAAATAGCCACAGTTTCAAAAGTAATCGAAATTTAGCCACTTTTCATGTAAAGATAAATCTGAACGAAAACACTGTTCAAAATCCGGAAAATACTCCAGTATATTATATTGGAGTTCTAGTATAATATACCGGTCCAGCATAATATGGTGGAAGTTCATACACAGGTGCTCCAATCTCCAGTATATTATGCTGGAACTTTCCGCGTGTTGGAGTTCCAGCATAATATGCTGGAAGTTCATACACAGGTGTACCAATATAATCTCCAGTATATTATGCTGGAACTTTTCGTGCTGCAGCAAAATAGTGGCTATTTTTTAATGACTTTGCAAATGCTGACTATTTTTCAATGACTAGTTAAAAAACTGGCTAGCCCCTGCTATTTTTACCAAAAATATGGCTTATGGACCAATCCAGAGCCCAATTTATGTTTTACAAGGTTAAGAGGCCCGCTAAACACCTCAATGCATGTTTTCTGAAGTAGACGTTTTTTCTGTTGAGAAAAGAGTTTCACCCTAAAAAATTTCCTTTGTTCTCTTGCCTTGTCTCACTCCAGTTATCCTAGCTCTCCACTAATAAGGTATAGTCAAAATAAACAAAAATAACAACTGGCTTACCCGAACGGATGGATAGATAGATAAGTATTTAATATATTGTTTGTGGTTGGAGGGGAAAAAACAAAACATAAACATTTGATAGAAACTAACATGGCATGTGAATGAATAAAGGAGAGTTTCTCCCATAAGAGGACACAACAAAATGTTGAATGCTTGCAGTTAGATACTGAACCATTCTCTTGAAATGTGAGACATAGCTGAAAACAGTGAAAACCCTACTTATCAACCCCACAAACACATCCTCGAAAAAAAGAAAATACTAAATGTAAAGAAAAATGGAGAATTAGGATATATGGGAAAATTTTATTTTGTGTCTCATACAACTTACACTAGTTGTATGAGACAACCTTTTTGTCTCACAGTTTTGTGGACCCAGATTTCTGTGGGGCCCAGAAGTGTAAGATTGGGGTCCACAAATTTGTGAGACAAAAACGAGCCTCATACAACTAGTGTCAGTTGTATGAGACACAAAATAAAACTTCTCGGATATGTGGTATATATGCATGATGGCAGTCACTTGCTATGTAAATCATTTTTATGTGAAAATTACTTTTTTGGTGTTTGGTTGTAGAAAATACTTTATAAGGAAGGAGAAAATTGCCTCTCAACTTAACTTACAGTAATAATTATTTTTATTTTTAATTTCATATTACTTGCTCTGATTAATTTTAGACGTTATTATATAGATCTTTATTACTTAAAATCTCATAAAATATTTTATAATTTGTTAACATTATTAATATTTTTTTGGATATATCTTTAAGAAAATGTCATTCTCATTCACCAACCAAGCCTGAAATAATACTTTATGTAAAATATATTCTTTAAGATAATATTTCCATAAAAAATTATTCCGTCATGCAACATATGTTGTATGTACACTCATATTTCTCAATATAATTCACATTGATCAGCTTTTCCAGTGCAATTTTTTCATTATTCTTCTTTGTTTCAGCTTGAAGGATAGGACCAAAGTCGAGATCAGTGGCAATGGAATATTATCTATAACTGATGGTCAGCCGTATACTTTAAAATATCAATTTTTTATATAATTTTTTTATAAAAATTGATGTATTTGTTAAAGAGAGGACTGTTGTATATGGTTCGTTGGAAACCATTTTAAAATGTGTTCCTGCCCTTGATATCTGTCATATTTTTTCTTTTTCTTTTAAGAGGGATCTTTCTCAAGTTGAAGCAACAAAGAATAATCATTTGAACACAACATTTACCAAGAAACTAAGTTACCTTGATTTCTACAAAGTTTAAAAAGGTTTACAAAAACATAGCATTTCTTAATGGATACTCATCATCATTAATATACGTTACTACCTTGATTTCTACAAAGTAATTTAAAAAAGTTTACCAAATGTCGTACTCCTAGCTAGAGTATATTTTATTACCCTCAGCTAACCTTTTTGTTCTTTAGGCTGATCTCAATCCACTACATTACCAGTCTTTTATGATTATCATACATGTTTTATTTGTATTGGAACTTGTTGACATTCATTAACCGAGACCACGACCATGTGAATTACTCGGGCAGCCTAGTGTTATCAAGTTAAAACTAATGTTGTGGTAACTACAAATATCATCCGACCTTAGCTCAGTTGGTAGAGCGGAGGACTGTAGTGGGCAAAGCCCTCAGCTAATCCTTAGGTCACTGGTTCGAATCCGGTAGGTCGGATTTAACTTTTTTAGCCAAATCGTTTATTTTTATCCCATTTTTTCCCTTTTTTTGCTCTCCCACATAGAGAACAGAAATTAGAATTAAATGAACTCTTACTAAGAATGAAGTCAGAATGCTACGATTGTATGACGATTAATGATGAACATTTCGTTTATTGTTACCCTTTTTTGGTCTTCCACTGAGAAAAATGAAATTAGTATAAAAACAAGCTTTTACCAAGAATGAAATTAAATACTACGATTGCTTAAAATAATAATGAAAAAATTGTTATATCATGATTAATAATAAATTAATTGTGTGGTAATTAACAATAAATGTGTTATTATTCATGACTTACTTAATCTAAGGGTATTTTTATCTTCGAATAGTTTAATCCACGTATTGGCAGTAAATATATTTATTTTACGTTTTATCTCGCATAAAAGAATAATACATAACTTTTTTCAAAACTTAATGCAAAAATTACTTAATACCACCTCAGAAACATTACATCAATTTTTATAAAAAAATTTTTTCTTATGCGCCAACCAAAATTGCATTAATTACACAAAGAATTGTTTTTTCTTATGGTGCCAACCAAATATCATACTATTATTTTCAAAGTTTGTTTTAAGAAGTAATTATACCAAGACAATCAATTAAATTTGAGCCGAGAGTCTATTGGAAACAGTATCTCTACTCTCGTCAGATCCCATTATATAAATTATAGTAGGTACTAAATGACCCTGATTGATAATCTCATGACAGATGGAAATGAAGTTAGAAAAAGTAATAAATGAGCTAATAATGGTTTATAAGTACCATCTTGAAGGTGACCCTACGCCAACTGTCGGTGGCAAAATCACAAGCCAAACGCAGAAAATAGATGGAGTAAAATAATACGGAGTACGTAGTATAAAAAAGATTTAATTTAAATATAGAAATTGCACATTGTCAACACATGACAGCTGAGTGTCGGCAGATTCCAAATTAGAAATCTACTGATTCCTACAAGTGCTAACCACAAAATACACCCCCCCCCCCCCCAAACAATATATCTTCATTTTCGCAATGTAAGATTCACAATCTTGCTTTGCATATTTTCATTTCTAATCTTGGAAACATTCATCAAATAAGACAAGTTGTTATTACTTTGAATGAGACTGATTCTTCTAAATTTCTATACATACTCATAATTATCGTACAAAAACTAGAGGCCAAGAAAGGAAAAATAAGTCTTTGTAGCAAAAATAAAATAAAATAAAAAGATAGGAAAATGACTTGGAAACCAATGCCTTGTATCATTTATTGCTAGTCAAATTAATAGAAAAAAGTTTGTTTGCAAAACTTTTCTTTATTTTAATTATCCAATATCTGAAATTAGAATTCGTGCCAAATTAATCTGCTAAAGAGATAAAAGTTACTTCCTCCGGTTCACAATAAGTGTTCAATTTGATTTTTCATTTTGGTTCAAAAAATAAGTGTCCAGTTATGTAATCAAGAAAGAATTCAATTTGTTTTTACAAAATAACCCCTATGTACATATCCCTAAAAAGTTTTCTTACTCCTCACATTAAATGTTTAATTAGGAATAGTTTAGTCATAGTAGGTATTTTTGTATAGAATTTAATATTTTCTTAATAGGCATACTAAAAACAAATTAAACACTTATTGTGAACCAGAGGGAGTACCTATCAAGAAGTTCTTCATTTCTTATGATTCAAACCCCATAAATACGACTGATGATAAAGGAATCTCAGTCATTTCACCCCAACTTATTTATATTGGTGTGTGCATCAATTTAACTCAAGCATTGAATCAAAAGAAAGGCATCATATATGTCATACTTACGTTAACAAGTAAAAGAACTTATTCACTTATTACTAAAGTAGGTGTATTGTGTCGGGAAAAATATGATATGACAAGTGGTCACCTAAAGGAAGGTCATCAAACGCAGCTATTTCGCTTGTTATCGGGAGAGAAAATATTCATAAAGATATATTAAATGTTTTGCGTTCGGTAGCATTTAATAAAGAATATTCTGTAGTATTAGGAACGGCAACCCATTACAAGGAATTTGACATTTATTTCCACTGTTACATCTTCATCAATGGCCCTCATAATTGACATTAAAGGAGGGCATGATCCTAGGATCTCCTTCCCAAGATATAGCTATAAATAGAGAGCTCAGTTATCATTGTAAAGGGGACGATTTTTCTGGCAAACTTATACTACATTCTATACAAAGTTTAATATCATTTACATTCTTACTTTTTGATCTCATCATTGTTGTGACCGGTAGTCTTGCTCCCGGAATCGTTATTTTCG
Organism: Nicotiana attenuata; assembly: GCF_001879085.1. Taxonomy (NCBI): domain Eukaryota; kingdom Viridiplantae; phylum Streptophyta; class Magnoliopsida; order Solanales; family Solanaceae; genus Nicotiana; species Nicotiana attenuata. The sequence goes on from NW_017671498.1 coordinate 88,220, forward strand.
CTATTCCATCTACATTCTGAGGCTAAGTATCGTATTATTCTTTGATTATTTTATTATTTCTGGATCAAATTAGCTCACTTGTCTAGAAACCATGTATAAATTTTAACTGTACCGCTTTACAGGTAAACAGTTTGGCGCCCACCGTGGAGCCTAGACAGCCGTGCAATTAAATTGATCCTTGACTTTTTTACTAACGTATTTTGATTGTTTTGTCTTAAAGAAAAACCATAAGAAATGATAGATAATACCATTAATAGCACACATAATCCCGAAGTTCAAGGGGATCAGCCTCACTTCGAGGACTCAATCAGTGACAGTCGTAATAAGGAGAATGCCGCCACACTGGTTTATTACAGGCAATATCCTCGACAAGTTTGGGAGGCAACTCCCGATGATGCTAATGGGGAGCATGTTATTGACGCGGTAAGGGTTTTACAAGAGCAACATGCGATCATCCTAGGCCATCTCACGCGGCAGGATAAGGTTATGACGAAATTAAAACAAGCACTGTCAGGTGCTTCCAACAATGCAAACAGACGAGATCCAATTCCTCCCAGTGTACCTGTTGATACCCAATTTTTCCTAATATATTTTTAATACATATATATATTTTTTAAAATAGCACATATGTAGTTATAAACATGCATAAATATTTTTTATAATTTTAAAAGGTCCAAATCAATTTATTTCTTCTCTTTTTATTTATATAAATGTCCAATAATTATCCTTCAAATTATTTTTGTGATGATTTAGTCATCTAAATTCTTTATTTATGCCAACATAGTATTTAAATATTTTAGTGCATTTTTTGCAATTATATTTATATTTTTAGGCTAAATTGCACATCTTTGCAATAATAGCCCATACTAATGCATAATTACATTATTGATGCATAAAATGGTCTTTTATATTTCTAAAATGTTAAATAACTATTTTAGATCATTTTTAGTACACGAAAATATTTTTTGAAACTCATTTATTGTTTTTATAAATTATGTAGTTATTAAAAATGGCTATTTAAAACCTGGCCTATTTTTATTTCAATTTTAGTCCCATTTCAACCCAATACCAGCCCAATTTCAATTTAAATTTACCCACCCCAAACCCTAATACCTGATCCGACCCCCGAAAACCTTTCAATCTCGACCGTTGATCATATAGATCAACGGCCTCAAACAACCCCTTCCTTTTTTAGTCCCAAACGACCCCCAAAACCCTTCTATTTCCCACCATCCGCCGCCCTGAAATCCCTCTCCTCTCTCAAACCTAACCCTAATCGGACCTCATCTTCACTCATCTATGGTTATCTATGGTGGTTTCTCACCACCCCAGGCCTCTAGTAGCATCTCTCACGTTGGTATTGCCATCTCCAGGGTCCTCAAGGGACCAGGGTTAGTTGGCTTGCATCTATGGCCCCTTTCTCGCCTGTTTCAGGCTGTTCCAGTGTGATTCCGAGTAAGATCGTCCTACATCGACTATGATCTATGGGTTTCTAAGCATGTTTCTTCACCTCTGTGTTGTTCTCCTCGAAAACCCTATTTTTTTCTTCTGAACCTCTTAGATCTGAGATGATTTGGACTTATTTCATATGAGTTTTACAAAAACCTTGTGATTCTTTACAAGAATCGTATGATTTTCGAGTGATTTTTCATCTTTCTCTAAACTAGGGTTTCCTGAAATTTCTTTTTCCAAAATATTTGGTAATTTTTGAGTGTTTGTTCTTCTGCTTCTTATATGTTTTGACTGATTTCGTAAGTTTGCTACAACCTTAACTCGTTTATACTAAAAACCCTAATTTTTGACATTCCTCATTTGGTTTCTGAGTACTGGTGTACTGACTGTGTTCTTGCCTTGGTTCTTGTGATTTCTCTTTAGCTATTTAAATGTATCGTGAGTTTCTTATCCTAATATGTCTCTACTAAGTTCTTGGTTCAACTTTTCTACTGATCCTATATGTCTATGTTCATTCTGACTGTTATTTCTTGCTTTATTTAAGTTGTTTGTGATACTTGCTGACTCTTTACGTGATTTTCTCTTTGATTGAACCCTTGATTATTCTGAATTTCTTATTTCCTGGTTTGATTTGAACACTTTTCATTAACAAAACTTTTGATTCTTACCTCTCTACTCGGTTTAATTGAACTGCTTACCTTAATTAATTTTCCCTTGCCTTATTTGTTATTTTTGCTGATTCTTACTGATTATTTCCTTAATTGAAACCCCTGTACATTTATCCCTAATTACCTACTCTGTACTCGATTTCCTTCCTTAAGTATCTGTCCTGCTTTTACCATTGATTATCCCTCGATTAAAGGGAGGACTTACTGATTTTATATGTGATTGATTCCCTGAATTTCTCTAATTGCTACATGATTGATTCTTTACCTTATTTTGTTCAACTCTTGATTACTATATAAACTCCTTCCTATTCTCACTTCAGACACGAACATTAGTTCACGAAACACACTTACACACTAAAGCTCTTTTTTTTCTCTGCTACTTGTGATATTCACTGGTCTAGCCGGCTGAAAGCGAAGGCTAGATATTGGAACTAACATCTGCTTTATATTCTGCACTCTTTTCTTCAACTGGCATGTCTCTAGTTAAATTTTGAAACCCAAACCTTATGTGTTTCATTCCTGCACTAGTTCATCAGCTATGAATTCAACTTGTCTTCCTGCTTACTTCTTTGCCTAGCATGTCTAAACTCTGTCATGTTCAATGTATGATTAGCATGCCTACACTTCACCTAGTTATCTGATACTTCACCAGCCTGTTTGTGAATATCTATTTAATCCGTTAATTATGTAATCATGTTGGTTATTTGATGTATATGATTGACCCTGCCTGTATATTTAATCTTGTTCAAGATATGTCAGGTTTTCTATATTACATCTGTGATATCTGTCTTAACTATTTACTGACCATGACTAGCCTGCTAAGTCTCTAAGATCCTAAGTGTTTTATGCAGTTGTTGACTATATGTTTCCTCTATACCCTATCCATGTGCCCCCAATATAACTCTTATGTACCCCAATCCCTTTATCCCCATGTGAGATCTGTTTGTTGAGTGTTTCTGAATCTGGATGATTTATGACCAATTGATTGTATGCTGTTTTCAAAAGAGTTTTGGTACTCTTCTCAAACTGCCCTTTACCACCAAACTATTTCCTATTTCAGAAAACCTTTTCACTCCTAGAGTCATCTCTGTACTATTTTCAAAACCTTTTCAAAACTATGTCAAGCACTCTCACTTTACTCTTAGATTACTAGGTTCTGCCCCTCTGATATGTGTAGTGCCTTGAGACATTTGAGATCTCTCTGAACTCTGGCATATCAGGGCTGGCACTTCCACACTACACAATAATCAGTTATTATTTAAGAAAGGTCTAGCTGTGAGCACTGCCCGGGATCCATGAGGTCCTTTGGGAACTCTGACACAGCTAGACATGAAATTGGATATGGAACTTTGGCATTTGAGACTACTGGAGGCTTGGAAATCATTTGGGCTTGCTGTAGGCTCCCTATAGCTTAGATTCTCTTTTACTTATGTAATTTATATTCAGTTCTTGGTCTGTAATAATTATTGTAAACAAACATTGGGGTGATTAGTGAAAAGGAGGTGGGTAGATGCATATTGTGGGTAAAATCGGGTAGATAACATGCCTATAGGGTCTATTTCAATTCAAAATGTGTTTGTTAGATAATATGCCTATAGGAACTGCTTTGGTGAATTTTGCATGCTTTACTTTCACACAATTAGAAGCCATGCCTATAGGATCTAAATCCTCTTTATAATTAGATATCATGCCTATAGGGTGTAAAGTAATTGAAGTTCAGTTTCCCTTACAGAATGTATTCAAATTCATCTCCTTAGAGATCATGTAAATAGGATTAAAACCGGCTTTAATAGAAATCATGCCTATAGGATCTAAAATCAGCCTAACTTTAACTCACGCCTGTAAATTCTGAATCGGATTAACTAACCTACTCGTTTCTCAATCAATGTCAGTAGAAAGCATGCCTATAGGATTCAAATCGCCCGTTTGAAACTGTTTACAGTTTTACTGCTTCCCTGCTCAATAATAGATATCATGCTCATAGGACATCACTGTTACACGCCTAGGCAAGCCTATAGGGCGATTAAAATTCTGCAACTGTAAAAGCATGTTCTGTTATCCGTGATTGTTCATATTCAATAGGTCTAAAATCAGTAGGCAAGCTGAATAGGTCTTCGGCACTTTGGTCCTAATTCAATACTGTATACTCTCAGCTCACCTAGATATCATGTTCTAAGGTTTTTCTCTTAAACATTTGTTTGAGACGTGCACTTATTTGTTTCCGCTTGCGGAGGTAAAATGTGACCCTTTAATTGTTCCCCCCCCTTAAATGCAGTCCTAATTGTTTTGGTTGTCGCTTAGACTTTTCTTCTTTAAACACCTTAGGATGGTCTAGAACTACCCAAATTAGAGGTCCTAAATACCTCCAGGGCCACAAAGAAAGGACGGGTAGTGCATGCATAGGATATCTTTCAAGGTTGCTAGGACGCTTTAGGCTATGACCAAGGGGAGGGAATTGGGTAGTAAGGATATGATGACTACGCGCTAATGTCACGTGTAGCCCCTCATTGAGGAGTGATTACCGGGCATTGTGTGGGTATGATCCTGTAGGCTAACCAACCTAGGACCCCTTTTCCCAACTCCCGTTGTTTAAATGAATTTACTTTTCTTTATATATGTGAAACTTGTTCAAGTGTTTTCCCTTGTTTCATTACTTGAATCATACATGTGCTTAGAATGTCAAAATATGCCTTTACTTGCAAGTACGTGGTAAAACTGTTTATCTGTTAAAACGACCAATTCACATAAGTATAAGTTCGGTCAGGACCTACCGTTGTGGACCGCGAGGGGTGCCTAACACCTTTCCCTCAAGGTTATTTTGAGCCCTTACCCTAAATCTCTGGTAATGCAAACTAGTCTATGAGTTAATTGCTCAAGGTTCCCTAACACACCATAATTCGTTAGGTGGCGACTCTTCAAATACCCAATTCCCAAAAGGAAAAGAGTTATTTCCCCCATGAAATGTCGGAACTGGGACGTTCTCCGCGAGGAGGAAGAAAAGGTGGTGCGACAGCATGGCGACTCTGCTGGGGATATTTTAGGCTCTTACCATAACGAACTTATTTTTTTTATGAATTAGTCCAAGCATGCTTTATCCCACGTACCTGTGAGGCCCCGTAAAAAAATTTTGGGCTCAAAACCTAGTAACTTGTGGTGTCGACTCCGAATATGTGTTAGGAATGCGCGGTTCGGACCCTTGGTAGTGATCTAAGCTTTTAAAAATCAAAGAATCAGTTTTCCAGAAAAATGCCATTCTGCGGCCCAAAATGCGGTCGCAGATCTAGTATGCGGACCGCATTCCTACCGCATAGTGAGTCAGTGGTTAGGTTAAAAATTGAGGTCAAGATGCGGTCCATTATGCGACCGCATAACTGATATGCGGACCGCATTTCCACCGCAGAGTAAGGCAATGTGTCAGTCAAATTTGAGGTCAAAATGCGGTGCATTATGCGATCGCAAACCATGTATGCGAACCGCATTTCAGCCGCATACCCCAACAGTGGAACCAGGTTTTGGGAAACTTTTTGCGGTCTATTATGCAGACCGCATTTCGTGTCTGCGATCGCAGAATGCGACCGCAGACCTGACTCGGCCCCAGATTTTCTAAAAATTTTCACCCGACCCCTTTTAATAAAACACCCCAACCCCTTATTTTTGACGACTTTCTGAACAAAATAAGAGAGAGGAAGAGAGGGTTCTTGAGAGAGAAAGTCACTTTCTTCAAATTAGATTCTTCAAAACTATCTAGGCCAGGGAATTTCAAAGCAAGTGTTTTCATCCCCATTTCTACAGGTAAATCCCTACCCCATTTTCACTAATTTTCAGATGTAAATAAGAGAGGGGGGGGGGGGAGGGGGGAGGGGGAGGTCCCATGCATTGATTCTTGATAATAAGGGTTTTAAACACTCATGCATGTCTCTTAACACCTAAAATCTGGTGAGAGAAATTGGGTAGAAGTAAAGAATTGTACAAAGGAAAAATTGATAACCTAGATGTGTTCGGGTAGTGTTTGTAAATTTTGATTCTAAGAAGAATGTGTAATTTGTACACTAGATTGGCATTGCTAGGCTTTTGGTGAAGTTGGAAGTAGGAATAAAAAAAAGGGAATTCGGCTCCAGGTATGTATGGCTAACTTTGACCTTTGTAAAATCACCTTGCTTGGTGTACAATATTTGGTATGTGATATTTACGTGGATTATTTGTGAAGTTAAACTCTTGTGAGCAGTATGTGTTTACTTATGCGAACTATTTGTGAATTCATGTGATTTATGTGCCTTGAATGTTGTTGGTTAAGTCTTCCGATAAGATAGTGCAAGTAGATGGCAATAAACCAAGTTGTGATTGTGAATGTGTTATGTGGTAAAAGCTGTGGAACCAATGATGGAAAGGAATCGTAATCGATACAATTGAAACAAATGTGGTAATATCATATGTGGCTGGTCGTGGGAAACTATCGTCGTGACCTAAATTGTACATTGGGCTATTGAATAAGAAGGAAATGGCATTGATGGTTATAGAAATCCTTTGTGAATTGTGTTGGTGTTCCTTGAGATTTGTTGCTGTTGTTATTGGGATTTGTTGATGTTGTTCTTGAGACTTGTTGTTGTTATCCTTGTAAATTGTTATTGTTGTGGTATTGTTTGTGAATTGTGATTGCTCGGTGGGATCGGGTTTCGCGCCGCAACACGAAGTAATAAGGTGTGGGTTGTGGTAATAAGGGTGGTCGAGGTAATAAGGGTGGCCGAGGTAATAAGGGTGGAAAGTGATCGATATCACTCGAAATGAAATATGAGAAAATTGTGAAATTAATGATGTGGAAATGATGATGGGGAAAAGGAGAGATTGTTAATTTGTTTGCCTTGACTGTTTCCTTGTGTGTATTTAATTGTTGATTCCTTTATTGTTTGTTACTTGTGTATGGTTTGAGGTTACTCAGGGCAAAGTTTGTTTATACATACCAGTACAATTCAAATGTACTAACGTCCCTTTTACCGGGGGCGCTACATTCGTGTTATGATTGTAGGTGGATCCGTAGCAGGTATTCCAGTCCACCGATCGTAGCTCCCCTTCGTCCTCCATCAACTGTTTTGGTGAGCCCCTTTCCTCTCGGGGCCCTGCGTGGCTCAGGCCGCTTTGCTTCCGGAGTTTTATTTTGGTTTTCGTGTAAGGTATAGTCGGAGCCTTGTTACCGGCAAATACTGTATTATCCTGTTGTACCTTTAGAGGCGCCGTAGACAGTAGATGTGGGTTATGAACTTATGTAAATCCATGTTTCACATGTTGGGCAGTGAATTGGTAATTTCCTTAATTACTATGTACGTATGTATGCTTTGTAAAAAGGTGTTCTTAATTATATATATGGCTAATTCTTGGAATATTGAGTAATGAAAACATGGGGTAACACGTGGGTTAGGAAAGGCACCCAGGTCCGCTTGACTGGGGCTACCCGGTCGGGCCCGGTCATGTCCCTCGGTTTGGGGCGTGACAGTACCCTTTCCTCTTATTTGAATTTAACTGTTTATTTTTAAGCATTTATGATTTCTTTATTTTTCTGAAACTGACTTGTCTCTTTGTTTTCTTCTGTAACCGTCTTTCAATTATTTAAATACTGCATTTATTATTCTCTTACGTGCAAATACTTGTCAATTATTGTTGCATATATCATACTCCACATCATATTCCACTCGTGCGTATCAAATCCTATAGCAACGCTTGATGAGTGGTTGCGCTCTTCCAATTTATTACCCTTAAATTCGGAAAGGCTTATTTGCGGTAAAATGAGTCGATCAGTGGTGTAGTCGACGGTTCCCGTACCTTTCCCCATCAAGTTGTCCGCTTGAGGGTACCAGTCTAGACCCCCATAGTAACCTTACTCTGATTAAAATTGTGCGTGCATCATGGTCAAACCTAGTCGGATTAATATGTTGTCCACATAATAATCCTTTAAGACAAGCCTTATCCAAAAGTCCACCGGGGTTTCCATAATCCCAAATGACACAACCACGTTCTGTGCATTAATTTGGAGAACTAAATGCATATGCTAATCATGAATGTATAAATAGTCGAATCAGGTGGGGGAAAAGAGCCTAACCTTTTATTTTGCAGAATATGAGATGCTGAAGGAAGCGAGGGAGGACATCTGGCTAGAGCCTATCTGCTGCTGGGTCTGCGAGTTGGGAAACCTGTACGATGGAGTCAGGAAGATCGAATCTGGGGAAGGTCCTTCTGGGACCAAATAGACTAGATTTATTTGCTTTCTTAAAATGTAATAAGTCCAAGTGCCAATAGTGACTTATTTTATCTTAGTGTCGCTTTTGGATTCGTCTATTTTTCATATTATGAAATGAGGCATTTGTTGGCATCTAAAGTTCTCCGAATCTATTTGTCGCTAGGCCTACCTCAGGCACAACGAGGCTCCCAAATTAGGACGTGAATTTATATTCCCGCAATATGTGTTTAAATACCGCAACATTTCAAAACCCCTACTAACTTGTTACCTTTTTGTTTTTCCTTTATTTTGATTATTCCCATTCCTAAGGTCGGTTCACTCATACTGGCATCATCAGCGTATCATACCAGATCTAGAGGCCCTCCACCTCCTCCTCCTCCAAGCAATACAAAAGGCAAAGGAAAACCAAAAATGGACGACTTAAGTGGTATCCGAAAGGAGAATGTTGAGAACGCAGAAAATTTAGACGGTTAGAGTACCCCCGGCACCAAATGATCTAGTCTTCAGATTGGAACAAAAGATACTGGAGCTACAAGGAGAGCTTGAGCAGTTTCGTAACTTGGCAAACTTATCACTCACCCTGAATGTCCCCGACATCAACCAACAAAACACAAAGAATCAATTACCTCCCCAAAACACATCAAACCAACAGCCACAAAACCCTCCTGCACCACATCAATACCCAACCCCACCTCAAAATCTCAATCCCTTACCAATACCAACTCCACCACAACACCACCACCACCAATAAATCTAGTACCCACCAACCGCCACTTACCACACTCCCCAAAACACACCACAACCCATTCCCGATCCTCAAAACTCAACCAATGACCATCATTACACCTAAGTCCCTGGCACTCATCAAAGAAACCCCATATATGTGGATACCATACTTCACTCTACTCAACCAACTTCCTATGCACCAGAATCCTCCGAGAAGGACCTGCTCATTAAAAACATGGCTGAAGAACTCAAGAAATTGACAAGTCGGGTTCAAGGTGTCGAAGGCGGAAAGGGGATAAAAGGTGTGAATTATGAAGACCTATGCATACAGCCAGATGTGGAACTACCGGAGGGGTACAAACCTCCTAAGTTGATGTTTGACGGTACAGGCGATCCTAGGGTTCATATGAGAACCTATTGCGACAAGCTTGTTGGAGTCTGAAAAAAATGAAAAGATCTGGATGAAACTCTTCATGAGGAGTCTTACTGGTGATGCTTTGTCTTGGTACATCATCCAGGATCCCAAAAAATGGTCCAATTGGGTAGGTATGGTGTCGGATTTCATGGACCGGTTCAGGTTCAACATAGAAAATGCACCCGATGTTTTCTATATCCAGAATCTTAAGAAGAAACCCACTGAGACTTTTCGCGAGGATGCTACCCGCTGGAGGTCGGAAGCGGCCAAGGTCAGGTCATCTTTGGAAGAAGAACAGACGAACAAGTTCTTCGTCAGAACACAGGACCCGTAGTATTACGAAAGGTTGATGGTTATTGAAAACCATAAATTCTCCGATATAATTAAACTTGGGGAAAGAATTGAGGAAGGCATCAAAAGCGGGTTGGTAATGAATTTTGAGGCATTACAGGACATAAATAAAGCATTGCAATCAGGCTGCATATTAAAGAAGAAAGACGTTGGGGCAGTAATAGTGGCTCAAGGCCCGAAATCTCCACTTACCTATTGAACACCTCAACCCACATATCAAACACCTCCGCCCATATATCAAACACCTCCATCCACATACCAAGCACCACCACCTACATATCAACCATCATCTCCCAAATATTCCCAACTAGCCACTGTCTATCATACCTATAACTCCCAACCACCTCATTTCCAGTCGCCTCCGACTCGCCAAAATTATCTAAGATCGAGATCTAATTTCGATTGCAAGCTACTCAGATAATACACCGTTATCGCTGAACCCATTGACCAGCTGTATGAAAGGTTAAAAGACGTAGGTTACGTCACTCCTATTCCCGCTGTGGCACTAGAGAATCCATCCCAATGGGTCAATCCTAACAAAACTTGTGTGTACCATTCCGGTATGAAAGGGCACACCACTGACGAGTGCCGAGCATTGAAAGACAAGATCCAGACGCTGATTGACAACAAGGTTATACAGGCAAAGGAGGCCACACCCAATGTTCGCAACAACCCTCTCCCTGATCATAGAGGTGGTGGAATACATGTGATAAAGACTAACAAAGAGTGGGACCCTGAGGGGTCGATTGGGTATATTCGGGAAGGTGATGAATTTAAACCCTCAATCACCCTCATCCCTATTGTAGTACAGACTCAGTCGCCAATCGAGGTTGAGGTGGCCACATCAGTTCCATTTGAAGTAGAGGTGGCTCCACCCGCGGCCATCCCTGTCCCGTTTGAAGTGGAAGTGGTCGCACCTTTCATAGTGACAGTATCGACCACACCTCCTTTCAATTTAAAAGCAATACCTTGGGATTATGTCGCCGAAGCTCGGCGAAAAGGAAAGGCAAAGATGGAGGAATCCGACGCCGCACAAGGAATTACTAGGACAGGAAAAATCTCTACACCTGAATATCTGGGAGGACCAAGTAAGGATGCCACTGGCAAATAGCCTGTCATTGAAACAAGGCCAGATGACCTTTGGAGGAAAGTACTAGCAAAGGAGTATTCCGTCATTGATCATTTGAACAAAACCCCAGCTCAGATATCCATCTTGTCACTGTTGAAAAATTCAGAGGCGCACAAGAATGCTTTAATGAAAGTGTTGAGCGAAGTTTATATGCCCAATAATATCACAAGCGAAGAAATGGCTAACATGGTAGGACAGGTGTTGGAAATTCATGATCGAGGCCAACCCTGCACTACTATTGAGTAGTGAGAGAGGTCGAAGCAGCTTTTACCCGATTTAGGGTCGGGATCGATTTCCACAGGGAGCTAGATATTGGAGTTGGGTGTCTATCTAAAGTGGATTTGTGTATTTGCTCCAAATTGCACTTCTACACATTTTTGGTTTTAATTATGATTCTAATTTTATAAACTACAATGCTCAATTAAACTAAAATAAGCTAGGATTAAACTATTGTGAGTTGTTCAAATGATTAAAAGGCACTAGGGTAGTGACTTTCGCCTAGGTGGTCAATTGACGGATTCTTGAGTCTAAAGCTAGATTGACACATTTGGGGAGTATAATATAACCATTGCTCGATTCTACTCACTCTATGCCTCTTGGTAGTTCGAGTGATTTTGCCCGAATTGGCTTTTTCAAGACAAATTGGGTATGCAAATTCGTACAAGCAATTAAGGTTCAAGTCGGGTATTACGATCTCTCTGTTTAACCCATTAATTAGGGCTATCAATTCTCTTGAGTACGCCCCAATACCTTGTTGGACTGATTTTAGAGACTTAGGCTCTTTTTCTCAAGAAGAGCTAAAGTCAACTAAACACAAACTAGTGTTTGCAACCACTAATTTAGCAATAAAACATGAAATTAGCCCAAATATCAAACACCCATAGTCAATCAAGCCCTAAAACACAAGACCCATCAATTACTCACACTAGGGTTGATCCACAACCCTAGCTGATGGGTCTAGCTACTCATAATTAGAGACAAAAACAAAGAAATAGATGAAGAAAAACTCATATTAATTAATTTCTAAATTAAACTTGAAGATTCAATGTTGAAATGAAGCTAAAATTACTCAAAACAGCTAAAATATTCGAATCCACGAGCGCTGCCTTCAGTACTAACTATCTCCCCTCACTAAAAATAGAAAAAGAAGCTATTTATACTAAGCTGAAAAGTCTGGACAAAAATACCCCTGCGGGGTAAGTGCAGACCGCACAAAATCACGTGCGACCGCACTAGGGCTCTGAACTTGAATACGCAACTCTCTGAACTTGGGCAATGGGGACCGCACAGAATCGAATGCGGCCGCGGTGGCTTCTAGTGCGGTCCGCATGAAATGGAGCGCGGACCGCATTGGGCTTAAAACTCAAAACTGGCACTTCTCTGATTCCTGGTTCTGCGGACCGCACTAAATCGAGTGCGGCCGCAGTGGCTCCAATGCGGACCGCAGTAAATCCCATGCGGCCGCATTGCCTGTTGGCTTGGAAATCAAACTCTCTAAACCTCACTTGTGCGGACCGCACAGAATGGTGTGCGGCCGCATTGGCCCTGTTTTGCCTAAGCTTTGTCTTGTCTTGGTACTTGTGCAAGTTTCACTCCTTTTTGAGCTGACCTTTGACATCTTGTCACTTTGTTGATCAAACCTACAATCAAGCACAACTTGTGAGCCTTTTGGGACTATTTTGTACAAATTTCTAATCAAAACATAAGCAAGAAGGAGTATAAAATGTATCAAAATCCCTAGTTATCAACTCCCCCAAACTTAAGCTTTTGCTTGTCCTCAAGCAAACAAAATAAGACCCACGCCTTAAGAGAAAATCCAAGACAATTCAACTATCCTAAAGTGACCTCATCTAGCATCAATTGGGACTAACAATTGCCCTCAATACACAAGAATCATTAACAACATTTACTCTTTCAAACACCATGGATTAAGTGCGACACAAGAGCATCAAGAGTTGACTCAACACATCAAAGAACTCTTTCTATTACTTTAGTCATTGTGGAACCCAAATTCACACATCCTCAGCTTTCCCTAAGCAAACCTCACCTTTAGAATAGTGGCACTCTTAACGAGGTTAATGGTAATTCACTCATCTCTCAAAAAGAAAAGTCACAAGTCCATCTCTAAGTACCATATGCTTGCCCCTTATGTGAGTCACCACTAATGTAAGCTTCATTCAACTAGAGATCATATAGGGCTTTTGTGGAGTCATGGTGAAGGCTTTTGGTTCTGGGTAGGCAATGTTTGGTCTAAGTAGGTTCCATCTTCCCTTAAGCACTTCTTTTGTTTCATTTTGGCACAAATTCACTGGACTTTTTGAGTCTTTTCACTTCTTTCAAGGGATTAGAGAGACACATTGTCACTCTTTCTTATACATTACAAATCTTTTCTCCTTTCTCAATTTTCCACACCTTTCATTCTTTGCTTTTTCTTGAATCCCTTTTATTCATTTCCACATTGGGTTTTTGCTCTTCTTTCTTTTTCATTACCTTTCCTTTTCTTCATTTTGTACCTTTTTACCACTTTGATTCAATCCTCATCTCTCCCTCCAAACTTATACTTTTGCCATGTGCTAAGGAAAGATCAGGTGCCAAGAGAGGGTATCTTTTAGAATGGGTAAAGGCTTGTATCATGGTTCTTGAAAGAAAAAGGTTTAAGGCTCAAAAGGGTTGACTAGGGATTTTATCTTTGGTAGGCTATGGAAATGTTCAAGCTATCATTTGGAACAAGGAGAGCCTATAATCATGTTTCAAGTCAAAATTCACTTAGAATTTCGCCTCAAGAAACATTCAGGGCAAGTTCTAGACCAATGGCTCGGGACTTGGACTTGCAATGCAATTTCTCACCACACAAGCTATGGGATTGCTTAAAACACGGAGTCGGGGGACCACAACGACCTTAGATAAGATTTGAGCACATAATGGTCCTGAAAACCACTTGATGATTATCGGTCAACGCAAGAGTCTCAAGGTCACAACTTTCACCATCCTAAACACTACGATTTGTTTTTGACCATGAGATCAAAGGCAAATGTGCTAGGCCCAAGTGAAGCTTTGCTTGAGGCACCCTGATAATAGGTTAAATCTAGGTGATTTAGCTATTGTTTATGCTTCCGCTTAATTATATTCCAATGTCATAATATGGTTAATTGATAAAAAATAGGCTCTAATTGTGAATTGTATACATTGCAGGATGAGGAGCTTATGTGATGCTTTCAAGATGCTATTGGAATGATTTATGAGCAAGAACGACCCCTCGGAGCTGAGTGCGCGCAAGGACGAGAAAAAGAAATGGAAGAAATGATGGCCCAGGTTCGCGAGCTCATGCGCGAAGTCGCACGTGTTAAGGAGCTGGAGGCAGAATGATGCGCGAAGTCACGCGCGAAGGAAGCGCGAGCTCGCGCTAGGCCAGTCCGGAAAAGAGTTATTCAGGGGCAAAATTGAAAATCTGGAGAGAAACCCACTTAACCTATATAAAGTCAAGCTCGCCCAAGGTTAAATTATCAAGTTTTTCATAGTCTAGTAGAAGGAATAGAGAGGCAAGAGGCAAGGAGGAGATTTGATCATCAAGTTCTTCTTTTCTTCCCTTTGTTTTTGCTATTTGTGATGAAATTGAACCCTATTGTGTTGAACATTAGTATGAGTAGCTAAATTCCATTATTCTAGGGTCATGGGTGAAACATGAAAGTTGTTGCTTGACGTTTAATTCGACAAAGTTGGTTTATCATATTGGGTTGTTTATTTAATTCTGATTTTAATTATTTTGCTGAGTAGCTAACAGTGAAATACTATCTACGAATCTTTGGTTGAATTCGAAAGTGGGAACTTTAGATTGTAATAGAATTAAATAGAGCGAGTTCTTGAACCTGGGCATCGGGGAACGGATTCGCAATTGGGATAGACATATACCCAATTGCCTTGCTTGGTTGAAATACAGGAATTGTGAATGCATTCTTGTTAATCTTAATTCCATAGACATATAGGCATTGAGTTAGCTTGAATAGGCGAGTAAGAACTCGACAGATTCTTATGAGTAATATCAACCCTGTCAATCAACAATCCAGATAGATCAATTAGTCGTTTTAAGCCAAGAACACAACATGATTGTAAATTAGCCCGTGACCCTGGAATAGCATCTCTTACTGCTTGTTACTCGAAATTTTGCTGGTTGTTTGGTTAATTATTTTAGTCACATTATTGCTCGATAATTTAGGTAGTAAATTAGTGATATCTCTATTTTGTGGAAAACTTCTTGGATAGATAATTTAATTGAGTTTGAATCAGTCAACAGTTAATCACAAGTCTTCGTGGGAACGATACTCTACTCACTACTTTATTACTTGACGATCACGTGCACTTGCGTGGGTGTTTTTGGTCGCAACACTAGTACAATAATCTTTTACATTTTTATTGTATATTCACATCTATTTTTTTGTGATTCCAATTTCCAACAAACCTCTTGGCTCGCAATATCATCAATCCATTTAACTAATCCGTTAATGACAAGACATAAATTCGATGATTGAGTTATCTTTTGTCAGGCCACAATCACTTCAATCAAAACCGTAACATGGGTTTTTTTCAGCCTTGCATAAATTCCTTTTTTTCTCATTTCAAATTAAATATTGGAGGACCCAAAATAAAGGTGACACAGGCAAAGAGTATGAAACTGAACTATTCATCACAATAGGAAAAAACAAAGGATACTCCTTTGGTCTTGAATAAGCTTGCTCCCAACTTGACTATTTCAGCAATTATTTGTTATTTCCGATTGGCATATGAGCGAGTAATTTTGTCTATCAAAATTTTGGTAGATATAAAAAAAAAATTGCCTAATTTTTTGTGTATGTTGGAAAAAAAGATCTTCTCCCATGCATCAAGAGCGAATGTAGCGTTGAATCTACGGATTCAATTGAACGTATAACTTTCGACGCAGAATAAAAATTTATGTGTAAAAATTCATTAAAATTGCAAAAATAATAGATATGAACCAATAACTTTAAAAATATAATGGTTTCAATGCTAAAACCTTGAAAGCTGAATCCATAAGATTCAAATCTTGGATCCGCCTCTGTCTCCCATTCTTGTGACCAGGAGGTCACGGGTTCAAACCGTGGAAACAATCTCTTGCAGAAATTCAAGGTAAGGCTGCATATAATAGACCCTTGTAGTCCAGCCCTTCCCGGACCTCGCGCATAGCAGGAGCTTAGTGCACCGGGCTGCCCTCCCATTCTTGTGACATTGAAAAGTTTAAATTAAACATGAATTATAAGAATTTGTTTTTCTTCTTCTTTTTTTTTATTTTTTATTTTTTATTTTGTTTTGGTGGGGGTCTAGGGAAGAAAAAGATCATGGTACCCACCCTTGCTAAGACTATACTTGAAAGTTAAAAGCTAATATCCCACTAAAAAAAAGGCTTATGAGAATCCAAAGATAAACAGGTCTATGCCCCCCATAATGTTTACACCAACCTCTGGATTTCAAAGCATGAGGAGAAGGATAAAAAGCTTATTTCATTCTACCCCACTCTTCCAATCCCTATTTACTAAAGCACAAATAGGCATCATTAAGTGGTTGCCCTTTAAAAATAAATTGGAAAATGGCAAAATAAACATAAAATAAACAAAAGGGGAAAAAATATTAATAATGTACCTTCATAGAGTCTAAATTCTATGAATAGGCATTAGACTTGTTAAGAAATTGCTACTAATATTTTATTATTACTGTTACTAAGCTCCCGTTATGCGCGGAGTCTGAGAAGGACTGGACCACAAAGGTCTATTGTACGCAATTTTATTCTACATTTCTGCAAGAGGTTGTTTCAACGACTTGAACCCATGACCTCCTGGTCACATGGCTACAACACACACACACACACACACACACACACACACATATATATATATATATATATATATATATATATATATATAACATGAGTAGATTCATATAGCCGACCGCAATAATTTGTTTGGGAACGAGGCATATACATAGTTGTTCTTGTAGAATCTAAGTTCTATGATGTAACAAAATACAATCACATCTATATAAGCTAATTACCGGTAAATTTCTATAATTATTTATTTGTTTTAACATATAAAAATAATAACTAACATGCTATCATAAACATACTGTAATTTTTAAATATTTATATTGTCAGTATATATAACGAAAGATGATACCTTCATAGCTCCATGCATTACTATATAAAAAGTCACCCTATCAGCCATTCCTCTCAATAATTTTTAAAGCAAACCCCTCCCTCATGTCCCTTCTACAACAACCCTAAAACCCCTCCTGCTTTCTCTTCACAACCACACAAATTGATCTCTCACTTCAACATCCTACATATATACTTACTTCTTTCTGCTTTAAATACATTTAACTCTCCAATCTTTTCTATCTTCAACTTCTCAATTTTCTTTGATATATATATATATACATTTTAAATCATGTCCATCACTGGAATACATCCTGAAACTACTGAAAAAATGTCCAAGAAAATTATCCAATGGAGAAATAATGATTCAGGAGAGATTGATGTGTTTGAGGCAGCAAAGTATTTCTCAGGTGCAAATGAAGAATACTACAACAATGGCCAAAATCTTTACAACAACAACAAGCAGCAAAGTTTAAGAGGTGGAAGAATGAGTTTTGACATGCCAATGATGAGAAATTCATCACTTCTTCCTACACAAACAACTACAACTACTACTTATATTATGGAAAAACCAATGATTAAAAATAAAGATCAAAAGAAATACAAGCAACCAAGTTCTCCAGGTGGTAGACTTGCTAGTTTCTTGAATTCTCTCTTCAACCAAACATCATCCAAGAAAAAGAAATCATCAAAATCTTCAGCACAATCTTTAAAAGATGAAGATGAAAGTCCAAGTGGAAGAAGGAAAAGAAGAAGTAGTATAAGTCATTTTAGCTTTAGAAGCTCAAGTATTACTACTACAAATACTACTACTAATAATAGTGATTCAAAGTCCATCTACTCTTCATTAAATTCTGGTTTTAGAACTCCACCCCCTTATGCTCCAACTCCAACAAAATCATATAAAGATTTTAGAAATTTTTCAGATCAACAACAAGGAGTTAAGTATAAGCAAGCTGCAGTTTTGCAACATGAAGTATGTGGTGACAAGAAAAGCATGGATTATTCTTGGTTGGATGAGAAGTTAAAGTTGAGCAAAAATAATGCTGAAAAGTATATTAAGAACACAAACAGTGGATCATCATATGAGAAAAGCAAGACATATAACAAGGTTGTTGATGTTGGTGATAATGATGATGATGGTGCAGATAGTGATTCAAGTTCTGATTTGTTTGATTTACCAAATATTGACTTGGATTTCTATTCTTCAAGTGGTTTGCCAGTTTATGAGACTACACATATGGATAATATCAAGAGGGGTGCACCAATTTCTAGTGGCGCAGTTTGAAGGGAAGTCTTGGCGCAACTATAAAATCGTTTACCGCACGCAACGAGTTGGTTACAGGTTTAAGCTATGAAACAAATTTCTTGCAGAATACAAAATCAGGCTGTATAGACTCAATGTGGTCCGACCTATCCCGAACCCAGCGCATGGCAGGAGCTTAGCGCACCGATTTTTTTTTTTTTTTTTTTTTTGCCTTTTATTCATTTCCATCTCCTTCACAAATATTCACATTGAGTTTTTTTTTTTTTTTTGGTGGTTTGATGTTAGGAGCCATGAAAAAGGAAGTCTTGATTTTCTTTGTCAGGATATGGGCATAGATCTGCCTTTTTTTTCTATTTTGTGCTCCTTTAGAAGTTTTTGCAAAGCTTTTTACTGTGTGTACAGTTTGGAATGTCTTGTTTGCCTTGACTTTTAGTGCTTTATTTTTATAGCTATGATATGATATTGAAATGGACTCTGGAGTGTAAGCACATCATATGTCCACCACTATAATAGCTTTGATATCATTATGCATGATTATTGATATATATTAGGGCTTTTCCAATCTCATGATGGAAAATCCAACCATAGTCATAATAACATTATGGAATATATATCATATTATCTTTGACTTTAGTGATAAGCATTACCAGATGTAACTTCTGATGGTTCATATTATAAAAATTTGATATCATTCGGTCGTCAAGCTAGAAATTTCGTAAAGGGTATTCAAAATTTAGATATACATATAAAAAATAATTTTTAACTTATATATACAATATAAGTTCTTATATGCACAGTATAATATTTTGATGAAGCTTGTTCGATTGAATACCTTTCAATGTACGGCGCTGATATCATTAGTGGTTTACTATAATAATAAGTTACCAACCATCGTCGTTGATGTGTATTAGACGATAATTATAGGATGAAGTCACTTATAAGATAATTAAGGTAAATCTCTATGATAATAAAACAATAATTATGTACCATGTTATAATTAAGTTAAGCTGATCGTATAAAAAATCTATACTATCAATACATATAATTTAAATCGTTAGCTTAATTAACTGAAAATAATTTTCTCTTATTGGGATTAGAACAGTAGATTTAGCATTTGAATTAATTCCCCTTCCCATCTTGTGCTCTCTTCTCCCACCCCTCCCGAAAATAGTTTAATTTTTATCCACTATATTATAAAGATAAAAAGTAGAATTAATGTATGACTAATTCAAATAATATTTTGCATGCAATATTCAATTTCTCATTCTTGATTAATTTCATTTCTTCTGTCGAAAGGATACAATGTAGGTAACCAAAATTGGGAGGTGGGCTAGATGAAATTAAAAAGTTTAAGTTATATAATTTCTACAGTACTATTAATAGTTAATGTGACCAGTTATAGCAAGTTAATTATTACTCGAATTTCATGTTATCATATAATTCTGATGGCGCAAAAAAAATGTATAAACTAATATTACTGCACAATATCTTAAATTCAATTAAAAAGATGGGTATGTGTAGGACAAAAGCATATCTTTATATATAATGATAAATAAGACTTCTATGTTAAATCAATAATAATTAGAATATGTTAGATGTAATACCACACCACTTAGTCTAATCAAAGACACAAAGCACTATAAAAATCATGCAAATCTATTCCAAAATTCGAGTTAGAACACGTTAATAAAGACAAAGAATCTAGGCCCAAACATTGATTTATTTATGCATAAAAATGACACAGAATCTAAAGCATACTACATATAATATATATAAATCAAAAGAAGAGAGACAATTAAACATAACAAATCAAAGAGAAAGGCCATTTATGTTCTTGTGATTATTATAAAGGTCAAAACAGGGTCCAAAAACTAATGACTAATTAAATAAGATTTTTTGGACAAATCTAAAGGTAAAAAGACTAGGTTTTGATAATTATTGGCAATAATCGTCTTGAATAAAGTAGATAGCACGTCTTTTCTGTGTGCACCTGTGTATGTGTGTGTTCTGTATGTTCAAAATTAACTTCGAAACACAGGTGCGTGTTCTGTATGTTCAAAATTAACTTCGATTAACATTTTCACTTATTCTCTTTCATTGTTTTAATATGATTGAGGACATGACCATGTATAGGGAGGTAGGGAGGTTCTCTAGTCCTAAAAAGGATAAGCGGTCGCTGCAAATATATCCGGTCTAAAAGTCCGGAGTCGAATCCCACAGAGAACTAAGGTTTAGCTACAACCGTTCACTATCACTAAGACGACAAGTTCGAACAATTCCTAAGTTATAAATATTGAGATTCTTATATCTAATTAACTAAGAAATTAAAGTAGAAAATTAACAATTAAAGACACTAAGGGTGTGTTTGGTATGAAGGAAACCATTTTCCGGAAAATGTTTTCCAATTTTCCCATATTTGGTTGGCTTAAATATTTTGGAAAACATTTTCCTTATGAACTAATTTTCTGTTTTCCTTATAAAGAGAAGGGAAAACATTTTCCAAAACTTCTTCTCAACCTTCTCTACCCTCACCCCTCCACTCCACCCCACCCACCCCACCCCAACCACCCCCCCCATACCCGCAATTTTCTTTTGTCCTTTAAGTTTTTTTTAAAAATTTCTTAAATTTCTAGTTTTTCGTTTTCTTGTCACCACCCACCACCCACCCACCCCGTCACCCTGACCCCCCCCCCACCGCCCACAAAAAAAAATTTCTTTAACTTTTTTGTATTTAATTCTTTTTTTTTCGTTTACTTGTCCCCCTCCTCCCCCACCCCCCCCCACCCCCCCCCCCCACCCAAAAATATTTTTTAAATATATTTTTCAGTTTTAATTGTTTTATCTATTGATTTAAAGGTTCAAAATTTTACAAGTTCCAAAATTATGAGTTCGGAGGTTTATGTGTTTGGAAGCTTAGGTTCGAAATTCCGCGGTTTTGAAAGTTTAGCGGTTCGAAAGTTTATGAAATTTGTGGGTTTGGAAGGTTGTCGGTTTGAAAGTTTATGGCTTCATGTTTATTATATCTGAATTATTTATGAATACTCTTGAGAAGTCGTTTTCCTTAATTTGCGTACCAAACACCGGAAGATGAATAAGATTACTACTTGTTTTCCAAGAAAACATTTTCTTGGAAAACATTTTCCACGGAAAATATTTTCCATTATACCAAACACACCCTAAGGGTTGGAGATAAGATTAAGGAGGTCCAGAGTTATGATTTCCCCAATAGTCGGAATCCTTCTCGCTATGTCTTCTATAATTTTGTCTAATTGTTCTCTACCGATCGTGAGTACTTCGGGTGTCGTAATTCTCTCTCGAGCAACTACCACAATTTACTAGACATATTTTCTCGAAGTACGCTAGCTGACACAAATTCACTGCTCACTAAGATCACACCAAGGTTTCTGTCACGATCCAAAATCCACTAATCGTGATGGCACCTAACCCACCCGCTAGGTAAGCCAACTAATAACTATCCAATTTTTAATAATATTAATAAGACAATTAAGCAATGGAATTATCTGAATCTTATACATTTTTCAAGGACCGGTAGTACAAATCATGAGCTTCTAAGAATATAATTTACAAAGCTGATATGAAGTAAATACATATTATGTTTGAGAAGTACATAAACAGAGTTCTATAATCTACGGCTACTATGAACAAGAGGCAGCTACAACAGGGACGCAGGTACATCTTTCAATCCAGCTCCCGTCGAACATAGCAACTTCAACATCCGAAATCTGCACGCAATGTGCAGGAAGTATAGTATGAGTAAAACGGACCCCATGTACTCAATAAGTAACAAACCTAATCTTAGGTTGAAAGGAGTGACGAGCTAGAACATTGGTCGGGTCCAACACCAATAGCTAAACGCAATTCATAACAACGAAGAGCATATAGATACAGAAGTATCTCAGAGATAAGAATGCTCAGCTTTTTCACAGTTTTTCCGAAAATAGTTCCGCTTTTCAAGAATATCAGTGAAAACTCAAGTCCTTTACCGAAATCGTCGTAAAATATGAGATAGTTTGAAAACTGTAACTTATCTAAAAGTCCTTTTCACAATAAATAAGATGTTTCATTTTCTTTCCAGATAGCAAGTGTGAAATACCTCTCTATGACCACATATCAATGTGTGTAAAAAGTCATGAATGACGTGATACCGTATAGCATGAGGAAAATGTGTCTCTATGCATGTATGTCATATATGCATGCCAATGCCATGTATCCCAGAGATGAATCATGTACTCACACTCTCAGAGTACTCAATCTCATTGTCTCACACTTTTCACTAATCATGCTCACCACTCGATACTGTATATGGCCCAAACGGCCCAAGCAAATCCATCCCGGAACATATACAACACTGACTATAAGTCATCCAGTACCGAGGATAAAGGGCATCCAACCCTGTGGAGAAATCCATCTCCATATATCAAGTACTTTGGACAAATCCATGTACAGGGAAATCCATCCTTCAATAATATCATATGCGCTCACTGGGGGTGTGCAGACTCTGGATGGGCTCCTTCAGCCCAAGCCCTATAATCTGCACGGACAACTCACGTGCTACACGGACAACTCACGTGCTATAGTATCAATATCAGAATCCGCACAGACAACTCACGTGCTATAGTGTCAATCACCTCACAATTTGGCCCTCGGCCTCACTCAGTCATCAATCTCTCCAGTCTCACTCACGGGCTCACAAAGTCATGAAACTAGCCCGACAATAATTATATGATGTATCAATAAACAACAACCGAGACTGAGATATGATATGTATGCATGCATATGACCGAGTACGAAATATCAATGAAATCAGTGAGAAGACAACAAGAATCGACCACTATGGGTCCTAACAGTATCAGCATAAAGCCTAAACACGATATCTAGCATGATTGACAGCTCAGTTACTTAATCACATGATGGCAATACGGATATCAACAAAATAGGGCCACAAACAGTGTCATGGAAACAATGAAGTCACAAATCACAGGGTGCACGCCCGTCACCTAGCATGTGCGTCACCTCAATACCAATCACACAACACGTAATTTGGGATTTCATACCCTCAGCACTAAGTTTAGAAGAGTTACTTATCTCGAACAAGACAATTCCAATACCGAGCAAGCCAAGCTATGCTCCAAAAATGCCATCACGCACGTAGCGACTCCAAACGGCTCAAAACTAGCCAAAAATAACTCAAATACATCAAATAAAGCCCAAGGAAACAATTCCAAATGATAAAGATTGAATATTTAATCAAAATCCCAAAATCAACCAAAAAGTCAGACCCGGGCCCGCGCCTTGGAACCCGACAAAACTAATAAAATCCGACAACCCATTCAATTACGAGTCCAGCCATACTTGTTTCACTCAAATCCGACTCTGAATCGATGTTCAAAACTTAAAAATTCACTTTAGGCAAAACCCCCCAAATTTCACTTTGAAATCATCAATCAAATGCCAAAAACGAAGATGGATTCATGAAATATAACAAAAACTGAGTAGAGAACACTTAGCCCAATCTATATGGTAAAAACCGCCTCCAAAATCGCTAATCCAAGCTCCCCAACTCAAAATAAGACCAAATGAACAAACCCTTGTTTTATATATTTTCTACCAGCTATTCTGCCTCGTTTCTCATGCCAAACGATCCCGAAACTCGCTTTTGATGCCTCCAATAGATTCCTTATGAAATTTTAGTTTAGTTAGGCGTTTGAATCACTCCGTTTGACCTTATAATGAAGGAGATATGTTGGTTTCAATATTTGCAAATAGTGCAGATTTTTAAATACGAATTCAGTGGCAATTTCGTAATTAATCT
This sequence comes from Nicotiana attenuata, assembly GCF_001879085.1. Lineage (NCBI taxonomy): Eukaryota > Viridiplantae > Streptophyta > Magnoliopsida > Solanales > Solanaceae > Nicotiana > Nicotiana attenuata. The sequence continues at coordinate 112,450 of NW_017671498.1, forward strand.
GAAAAATCTGGCAACCCAATTCTTGGTAATATGACCATAAATTCCTCATCCGATGTCCAAATTCGACAATTTTTTTAGGTATGGCTCCTTAATTACGATACGGATCTAATGCTTCAATAAAAACAGAAACCGGAGCTTATTTGTTTAATGTGGTACCATTTATGCTTGAGGAAACGACGTCGAAACATAAGAAAAACGAGTGCAACGCAGCCAAAACCTATCCGAAACTCCCCCGAGTCCCTCGGGACCCCGTACGAATATATCAACAAGTCCCATAATATAACACAGACCAAATCGAGGCCTCAAATCATGCATAACAACATTGAAACGATGAAACGCGCCTCAAATCAAACTTAATGAACTTCGAACTTTCGACTTCCAAAAACTCGCGCCGAAACATATCAAATCAACTCGAAATGAACTCAAGTTTTGCACACAAGGTCGTAATACATCATACGGAGCTATTCACGCCCCCAAACTACCGAACGAAGTGCAAATGCTCAAAACGATCGGTCGGATCGTTACATTCTCCCCCACTTAAATATACGTTCGTCCTCGAACGTGCGTCCTAACCCGTCAAATTGCCGTGTAACCTTACCATGTGCATACCCGGGAATGATCCCACGTCACCCTATTCCATATAGGCCCGACAACACAACATAATTGAATATATTACTTCAATCTTAATCCGTAAACCACAAAATCTTATTTCCTACATCTGGAATTTACTACAAGACCCGAACTTCGCATCTACACACTACATAAGTCTGAACAAGTTGTATCAAGCCATAACCACAACCCAAGATGTAATCAGCCGACATACCACACTACTCGCGTACTCGTAGCAAAATTTCCAATCATAGTAGCTGCTCAAAATAACCCAATACCGGTAATAAACCTCAGAGTCAAACAAAACCTTGTTCTAAAGCCTTTGTGTACAACAGATGATGAAAGAAACACGCAAAAACTCATAACCATTCATCAGATCAACAAGTCACGGAGCTCCCTCTCCTTCGACAAGAACTATAGCCAATTTCTAAGCCGATCAGCGACATTATCCTTTCAAATATACCGCAATCAAATCCGATAGCACCCATTCTAGCTCCATCAAATACAAGCTACTCTACTCAGAGCCACAAACCGTGTAATCCGTGCACCGCAACCATTCAAACGTACTCAAATGAGGGAACCGTCCTGCAACCTAATACCCATCTCGTTCAAATTCTGCCATAAGGCCTAAATAGAACCGCACCATGTGTGTATATAACCAACGAATCACAACCCCTCGTAGTATAGAAGGGTAACTTATAGAACATATTAGAAAACGAGTAAGCACAACTCTAACCGACTGACACATCCCTCAACAATAACAGTACGGGTTCAACCAATTCGACCCGGTGTAGAATACACATCCATATTGGGCCTACCAATGAATCCCAGATCAACTCTGGTCACCCACGATAGATAATAACCCTCCGAAAGTCCACAATGACTGAATCAAAATACATACTATCCTCTGACTAACCTTGGCTACATTTTCACAGTCCACAACCACGAAACAATCAACTCATGAGAACTCCCAGTTTCCAAATCCATAGAACACACGAATGACCATATCTGATCTCCACTCCACCGCCTGAATGTCTAACACTTCTCCAATACACGATCATCCCACGAGGAATACTTCTATAATTCTTCTGTGCCACAAAGAAAAATTTGAACATCAACAGTCGATCAACCAGGAGAGTGCCGCAATACTAATGAAGTATCCATAAATCAAAACACATTGCCCTTTCTAAAATGTATACTCTCATCAAGCCATACCAGATAGTAATACCATTTACCTAGTCATCTGAAACTGTCTATACTTCCTAAAGACTCATGACCTTCCCTTCAAAACTGAACCGTGACCTTACACATACAAATCTCAATCCTACACAACACACCACATATACCATGCCATCATACAAAAAAATACGAGAACTTCGTACTCCACTCCGAGTCACAAGCAACTGCATACTTAATTAGCCAAGAATTTTACATTTGATCCCATCTAGGAGAAAATCACTATACATCACATATTCATCACACCAGTAGGAAATATACATCTCTAACCGTGGTAGAAACCATCAAGAACTCTTCGAATCCCATTTGCACAAAACCAAACCGTCAGGACTGAATCCCTCTAACTAAACCAAGCTATGCAGGTTACCAAAACCCCAAGAGCATTGCCACGAAACACCTGTAGAAACCCACCACATCATAAGCATCCAAAGAACCGATCATATCCATTACCATGACAATCCAACCTACTACCAAGCTATCCTATTTATCTGAGTTCCTTCTGAATTACCTTCAAATTGATACTTCTCCTCGATATAATACCACAATCCTCAACCAAGACTCACCACACGAGACCCTAGCATAAAGCCACATCGCGCTAAGGCTCATAAGCCGTTGAATGCTCTCTTAAGCACCCCAAAAGTGCCACAACCGAGATACCCACTCTGAAGAGACCTTATGTGAATTTAAAGCTGTTCATTTTTACCTTCCTGATACTTAATGTAGAATCCATAATGATATAGAAATACTGCGAGTCTCGATACCATCCAATGTAACTCTCAGCTTCTAGCCATATACAAATCCACAACATTCTCAATTGCCACGTATAAATCTTGAATTCATTAGAACCATTCTCGAGAGTCATCCACTCTGCTCAAATCTCAATTAGACTGATCAAACGGACCGAACGACATGTGCCCCATCAGTACTCCAACACCTAAGGAAGTAACCCCACCTTAATGCAACCAAATAAATTCCTGCTCCATGCACATTACATCCTTCACCAATAACAACTCAAATCATTCTGTAATTCACATATACTCATAAAGCCTAATACAACTCGTACCCAGAAATTCCTTTACTCAAGTCATCCTCTATCTCACCCTGTGCAGAACATAACTCATTCACAAGTATACCTCAAACCGAAACCAATACAACACATAACCGTGTAATCAACTTATCAATAGCGGACTCCCCCACTTTGCTTAAAGCCATAGATCAAACACACCATAACTCACAATGACCATACTTTATTACAGCCATAATACCGCAGTGAGATTCATTTAAATCCTCCATAAGCTCATGTAACACATACCATCTAACATCTCAAATCATCTGCAGATCATGCATTCGCCCTTGTAACAGTCAAGCCAACTCTCATAAGCGATTCAAACTCAAATTGCAACACGTATAATTCAATGGTAAAAGAGAACTCGCTACAAAACAACATAGGGACCACACAACCTCAAGACACCCCGCAGGAGATAACCCACCTGCTTATCCTCAAACTGACATCTTTCCATACCCTTCCATAGTCATAACTATTACACAATCACTTAATCGTTCTGAGTCTGAACTCGTATCACGACATGAAAATCTACTTCACTTCTCAACTAAACAACATGAAAAGATCCATCAACACGCCCATAACTCGAGACTATACGTCAAACCAAGACGGAAATCAAGCACCCAATCTACATCTCAATCAAACTCTTTTCGTCAAATCCAATCTATCAAAGCACACCCATAGTCACATCATACTCATCATATAGCAATCCGACCACTCATCTAGTCACAAATTCCATTCATAAGGATGCTACCAGACATATAAGTCCAAAAACACGTGCTCACACAATCAACATCTTTATGCCCAAGCTACAGTCAAAACCCTCAAGTCCTCCAAACCGGCCCATCATCAACATACTGAAATCACATCTCGCACCTCATCCAGGGAATCACAAGTTGTTGATGCACAGCTTTGATACCAATCTGTCACGACCCAAATCCACTAGTCGTGATGGCACTTAACCAAAATCGCTAGGTAAGCTAACTAATAACTATCCAATTTTTAACAATATTAATAAGACAATTAAGCAAAGAAATTATCTGAATCATATACATTTTCCAAGGACTGGCAGTACAAATCATGAGCATCTGAGAATAGAATTTACAAAGCAGATATGAAATAAATACATCTTCTGTATGAAAAGTACATAAACAGAGTTCTATAAATCTACGGCTACCATAAACAAGAGGCAGCTACAACAGGGACGCAAGTACATCTTCCAATCCAGCTCCCATGGAACACAGCAACATCGACATTCGAAATATGCACGCAATGTGCAGGAAGTGTAGTATGAGTACAACCGACCCCTTGTACTCAATAAGTAATAAACCTAACCTTAGGTTGAAAGCAGTGACGAGCTGGAACATAGGTCGGGTCCAATACCAATAGCTAAAAGCAGTTCAACAACGTAGATAATATAGATACAGAAGTAACTCAGAGATAAGAATGCTCAACTTTTTCATAGTTTTTCAGAAATAGTTCCGCTTTTCAAGAATATCAGTGAAAACTCAAGTCCTTTATCGAAACCGTCGTAAAATATGAGATAGTTTGAAAACGGTAACTTATCTAAAAATCCTTTTCATAGTAAATAAGATGTTTCATTTTCTTTCCAGATAGCAAGTGTGAAATACCTCTCTATGACCACATATCAATGTGTGTAAAAAGTCATGAATGACGTGATACCGTATAGCATGAGGAAAATATGTCTCTATGCATGTATGTCATATATGCATGCCAATGCCATGTATCCCAGAGATGAATCATGTACTCACACTCTCAGAGTACTCAATCTCACTGTCTCACACTTTCCACTAATCATGCTCAACCTCTCGGTACTGTATATGACCCATACGGCCCAGGGAAATCCATCTCGGAACATATACAACACTGACTATAAGTCATCCAGTACCGAGGAAAAAGGGCAATCCAACCCTGTTGAGAAATCCATCTCCAGGTATCAAGTACTTCGGACAAATCCATGTCCAGGGAAATCCATCTGTCAATAATATCATCCGTCCAGTGAAATCCATCCGTCAATAATATCATCCGCGCTCACTGGGGGTGTGCAGACTCCTTCAGCCCCAAAATCGCCCAAATCCGAGCTCCCGAACTCAAAATAAAATCAAATGAACAAACCCTTATTTTATATATTTTCTACCAGCTATTCTGCCTCGTTTCTTGTGCCAAACAATCCCGAAACTCGCTTTTGATGCCTCCAATAGATTCTTTGTGAAATTTTAGTCAAGTTAGGCTTTTGAATCACTCCATTTGACCTTATACTGAATGAGATATGTTGGTTTCAATATTTGCAAATAGTGCGGATTTTTAATTACGAATTCAGTGACAATTTCGTAATTAATCTGAAAAATCCAGTAACCCAATTCTTAGTAATATGACCATAAATTCCTCATACGATGTCTAAATTCGACGATTCTTTTTGTTATGGCTCCTTAATTACGATACAGATCTAATGCTTCAATAAAAATAAAAATCGGAGCTCATTTGTTTAATATGGTACCATTTATCCTTGAAGAAACGATGTCGAAACATAAGAAAAACGAGCGTAACGCAGCCAAAACCTATCTGAATCTCCCCTGAGTCCCTCGGGACCCCGTACGAACATACCAACAAGTCCCATAACATAACACAGGCCAACTCAAGGCCTCGAATCATGCATAACAACATTGAAACGACGAAACGTGCCTCAAATCAAACTTACTGAACTTCGAACTTTCGACTTCCAAAAGCTCGCGCCGAAACATATCAAATCAACTCGGAATGAACTCAAATTTTGCACACAAGTCCTAATACATCATACGGAGCTACTCGTGCCCCCAAACTACTGAGCGAAATGCAAATGCTCAAAACGACCGCTCTGGTCGTTACAGTTTCGTTATCTCTAATACCGCCTTTAAAACCCTCTGTATTGATCTCTCACATACGTTAGGAGTGATGTTGTTCAACAACTACCTAAATGCCTACCATCTCTCAAGAAATACACACTAAATAGGTGCAGTCGTTTGATGGTCATAATCAATAGCAATAAACACGTAGTTGAACAAGTAGAAAAATCTAATGGCTTAATTATATAAAACATAACAAGAATTTATCCTACAAAAGGTTCCATCAAAACCCTAGATAACTATCATGACCCAAAAACCACTAGTCGTGATGGCACCTAACTCGACCCGCCAGGTAAGCCATTTAACAGTCAATACAATCCAAAAGAAACTTATAGAAAAATTGTGAAGAATTATCTGGACATTTACAATTTAACCCAAGAACTGGTAGTACAAATCATGAGCTTCTAAGACTTGGAATTTACACAGCTGATTCAAATAATTACATGGTCTGTTTGAAAGTTACATAAACAGATTAACAAAAATCTAAAGCTACCAAGGACAAGTGGCAGCTATATCCAGAATGCACGAGCATCTTCAGAGGCAGCTCCCGACATCACCAGCAGCTCCGCTCCAAAAAACTGCACGCAAGGTGCAGAAGTGTAGTATAAGTACAACCGACCCCATGTACCCAATAAATACCTTGTCTAACCTCGTCGAAGTAGTGACGAGGCTTTTTAGTTAAAAGATGCTCACTGATAAAATTTGTACCAAAAACTAGCAATAGGACTATGCTGCAATATAACAGAATAGAGTACACGAAACGAAGGTACAAAGAAACAAACGGAGTACTAGAAGAGATCACAATTCAACGGTTTCTAATATCTCGACCAATTTTTTCTCTAGAACGAAAACCAATAAACAACAATAGTCACCCCATAACTTTCATAGCATGAGGAATATACTCTGATATCAAGTCAATCACGCGGCAACACCCTTCGTGCATTCGTCTGATCCTCACCAATATACGTAAAATAGTACCAACCAGATGGCAGAAATGCCGATAATAGTAATGACAAATAGAAAATACGCAAGTAGCAATAATGAACGAGGATATACATAAGGGCAGCAGTAACAAACTAGGCAGAAAGTATAGGAGTAATGACCACAATTAGAAAAAAGGAATATAACTTCGACTAACTAGCATGGTGGAGGCATAAATATATAGATAACGAATAAGAGGGGAACACATGATCTTTATAAGTGAACAAGTAGAGGCATGAATGACTAACATGGTAGAAGGCCTGTACTAAAGTACAACAAAGTAGATAGGACAAAGATGTGATTATGACAGCAGGAAACAAGCATGGTATTTGCAAGTTAAGCAAGTAGAAGGTTTGAGCAACACAACAACAATTGAGATAGAGATCAAATGCAGAACAATAACAACAAGTCACATCAGGTCTATAATTACGACAATAATAGCTCAAAGTAACGGCATGAACATATACATGAGAAACATATATCACAACATAATGCATGTCCCTCATCCTCGCCTGCACGGAAACACCCATCGTGCCATGAACTCACGATAATATAAAAGCATGACAATGTAAATAAAATGGCACGGCATCACCCTTCGTGCTTTTACTCTCAATAATATGGCACAGAATCACCCTTCGTGCTTTTACTCTCAAATAATATGGCACGGCATCAACCTTCGTGCTTTACACTCTTCCTCGCATGATAATGTATAAACAATGGCACGGCATCACTCTTCGTGCTTTACACTCTTCCTTACCAAGCATATGTATATCAGTGACAAACAAGGTAGGAAGCATAAATAACGTCAACGAGAGCGTTTAAACGAATATTCCAATTGAATCCTAATCACAACTTTCCAAGCCGACAATAGTTCAAAAACCCGCAAGAATCTTATTATTCAAGTATTTCAACAAATCTCACGAATGATCTACAACACGAGTATAGAATCTAGTATCTCAAGAATATCGGCCGTAGCAATGTACTAATGATTACGTATAGTGATGACCGAATTAGACACATCAATGTATTCTCAGAATTCCATCAAATTTGATCAATTTATAATAAGCCAGGTCTTGGTTTCTAACATTTAATACTGTGTTATTATATCTAGGAGTCAAGTAAAGCATGAAGAAAGAAGATCACGTGATTCTACAAGACTCAATTTATAACATAATTGATTATCACCTCACATGAATATATGCTCGTCACCTCATATATGTATCACCTCCGCATGTGGCAAAAAATGTCAAATAGTAGGAAAAATTCCCTCAACAAAGTTAGGCAAGACACTTACCTCAATTCGGCTAACTCAATACTCAATTTAGCTTTTTTCCTTTACAAATTCACCTCCGCTCGGCTCAATCTAGCCAAAGATGACTTGAATACATCACACAATGAAAGAGGGAACAATTTCAATCAATAAAGCTATGATTTTTATGGAATTTCTAAGAAGTCAACAAAAGTCAACCCCCGGGCTCGTCCGGTCGAAACCCGGGTCCAAGGGTAGGTCTTGACTACCCATAGCCTCACAAGTCCAAATACGTATTTTGTTTCCAAATCCGAGTCCTATTCGACTCTCAAATGCCAAATTTTTATTTTTCAAAGTTTTGACAAAATCCCCAATTTTTTCCCTAGATTCTCATGAATTTGATGTAAAATCTTATGTAAAATCATGAAATGTAATTGAGAATTGATTAAAGGTACTTACCCAATGATTTGGTATGAAAATCGCTTCACAAAATTGCCTCTCATCGAAGCTAGGGTTCACAATATAACAAAATGAAGTTAAGTCTCGGAATTCTCAGCTATATGCAGGCTACAGATGTCGCATTTGCGACATGGGGTTCGCAAATGCGTACCCTGCAAATGCGAAAAACTCATCGCAAAAGCGAAGTTTTGAAATTCTCTGTTGCCTTCGCAAATGCGACCCAAAAGGTCGCAAATGCGAAAACTGGTCCTTCGCAAAAGCGACCAGTTGGTCGCAAAAGCGAACTAACCCAGCCTAGGCCCTTTATAAATGCGATACTAAGTCCGCAAATGCAAACTCAACAGGCTTCGCAAAAGCGGCAAGTTCTTCGCAGATGCGAGTCCCTTCCCCAGCAGCCCAGCTTCACAAATGCGAGGTTGCTTCGCAATTGCGATAGTTGCATTTGCGACAAAAACATCTCAAATGCGATGACACCAGTACCAGCACTCAAAATCATGAAAAATCATTCCAAAACCAATCTGAAACTCACCCGAGCCCCTGAGGCTTCCAACCAACAATGCACCCAGGTCCAGAAACACAATACGAACTCGCTCGTGCGATCAAATCATCAAAATAACCTCTAAAAGCACAAATCGGACGCCAAAACGCATGAAGATCAAAGTAAACTTCAAGAACCTCTAAAATCACGACTGAGCGTCCGAACCATATCAAATCAACTCCAAATGGCGCCAAATTTTGCAGACAAGTTCTACATGACGAAACAAACCTACTCGAGGCTTCAAACCACGCATAACCACCTCAAAATGACGAATCGCACCTCAAGCCAAAATCAATGAACTTTGAAACTTCAACTTCAACAACCGATGCCAAAACCTATCAAATCACGTTCAATTGACCTCCAATTTTGCACACACATTTGACATTACGGACCTAATCCAACTTCCGAAATCGAAATCGGACCCCGATATCAAAAAGTCCACTCCCGGTCAAACTTCCCAAAAATCCAACTTTCGCCGTTTCAAGACTAATTCGACTATGGACCTCCAAATTACAATCCAGATGCGCTACTAAGTCCAAAATCACCCAACTGAGCTAACGGAACCGACGAAACTCCATTCCGAGTCAAATTCTAAAAAGTCAAACTTGGTCAACTCTTTCAACTTAGAGCTTAAATCTTGAAGTTCATTCTTCCAAATCGATTCTGAATAACTTGAAAACCAACACTGACGATTCATGCAAGTCATAATACATCATGCGGGGATACTCGTTCCCTTAAACTACCGAGAAAAGTACAAATGCTCAAAACGACCGGTCTAGTTGTTATAATAACAAATTAGCTATTCATTATAGTATGCAAAACTACAATACTAGAATTCATAACAACGGAAAAATAGGAAGAAAGAGGAAAAAACATGAAGTTGAATCCTTCTCCTTGCTCCAAGTGTGTTATTGCCTCCCCAAAGTCTTCTCCCCCTCCAAAGTAGTTTATCTCACTCAAAAGCACGTTTTAGGATTTATTTATAGCGAATAGGGTTTGTATGGGACGAATTTTCCTTCTTCTATTTCGGATTAGAGAAGCTAGTTTCTTCTGCTCCGGTCCCGGTCTGGCGAAGTGAACCTCACCTCGCTGTCCATGATTTTTCTCTTCAGTTTTTCCTTTGCCAATTTTTCTCCTATTTGATCCTTTTTTGCGCAAGTTCGTTCCTACACATAAAAAATACGTAATGAGCATATTTTCACTTCAAAAGTGGTGTGAACTCCCACAACTCACATAAAAAATAATATGGAATGCATCTTTCATCCTTTATCACCACCCTGCACTTAAACTCTTAGCTTGCTCGTCTTCGAGTAACTTAATATTAAGCGTATAGCGGAAAAAACACATTTCAAAACATACTCAAGCATCACACCAATGAAAATGATTTATATCAACACTTAGAACTCAGCATATACACTCTTCATATCTTTCCTCAAGTTTTAAACTGATGCCAAAATTATTTAAAATATTTGTGTGACTTTTTCTAACATTCTCGCTTCAAAACTTGACTCCAATGCATTCCACACTATGACTCGCTCCTCGTGCCAACTCAAAAATCAAGGTCTCCACCAATCCTTTGCAAATTATGTGCCCTCACCAACAAGCCACATAGAAAAAGTAGTCCACATACTCAAATATAAGTTCAAGCATATTTTAAGGACTCTCAAATTGAAAGAATTTGCTCACTCTAAACTCTTATGCCACCCAAGCTCGTACCATAGGCTTTCCCGTAGTGTAAATCTCAGCTAATTTAAGCTCGCAAAGTCTAGTATCAAATAGGACTTAATAGGTTGTAATGTAGGCTATGGGACGGGCAGGATAGATTTGAGAAAATAGTGACTAACCCTCCTAAGCACTTTTAATACACTACACTTCACTTCTAAGCACCTTCTTGTCATGACCAATTCAATGTCTTTCCATGAAACCATACACATTTAAGCCCTTCTTCATTAAACACGTCAACATATAGATACTTACTAGCCCAGACAATGATATGGGAGGTGTGTTCTTTTTTTTTTTGGTATTTTCAGCTAGTACCTTTTTTTTTGTTTATACAAACGTGAACCTTCTCGGACTCTCTATGGTTCCACTCAAATGCTACCCAATCTCTTTCTTTACTCTTCTAGCTACTTAGGTGCTTTCAAAAGTAAAGGTTCAACAAGATTTGATTAAGAACAAATGGGATTCGGCTTTGTCACGACCCGGATTTCCCACCATCGGGATCGTGATGGCACCTACTCGTGGTAGCTAGGCAAGCCAACTTATTTACCTTTCATTAATAAATAAATCTGTTAACAATCCTTAGCATCAAGAAGAAACATGGAATTTAATAATAATAATAATAGCGGAAGTCTAATTTATAAGTCTGAATCAAAACGTGGAATAGTCAACAATAGCCTCTACCCAAGATTTGGTGTCACATTACTCATGAACCACTAAGAATAAACTAAATACAAAGGTCTGAAAGAAATATAACAGCTGTCTGTCTCGAAAACAATGAGGCAACAGTCAAAAGGAAAATATAAAGAAGAGACGCCGGGCCTGCGGACGCCTGCTAGGCTACCTCAGTCTCGTGAATAGGAAAGTCTGCTCCCGAACTACTGCTGCTGCTGCTCCTCAAAAGCTGGACCTGTGCAAAAATGCACAGAAGTGTAGCATCAGCACAACCGACCCCGTGTGCTGGTAAGTGTCTAGCCTAACCCCGGCGAAGTAGTGACGAGGCTAGACTGGACATCACATAAACCTGTGCAGTTATAACTATACAGCGGGAATCGAATACCAAGTAATTAACAACATGGGAGGGGAGACATGCTAAGGGGAGATACAATATTAACAGCAATCCAGAGTAACAGCTAAAACAGCTTAGGTTCACAATGAACAAGGAATTACTCAAATACAAACACATAGCCTCAATAGCTGTTGCAGCGTGCAACCCGCTCCATAATTACTATTGTTGCGGCGTGCAACCCGCTCCACAAATACCACTGTTGCAGCGTGCAACCCGACCCATATCATTTATCATGTATCATTGTTGCGGCGCGCAACCCAATCCTCACCTTTTACTGTTGCGGCGTGCAACCCGATCCTCAATATCATTGTTGCGGCGTGCAACCCGACCCTCGCATATTATTTTGCGGCGTGCAACCCGATCCTCAATATCATTGTTGCGGCGTGCAACCCGACCCTCAATATCATTTAACAGTCCGACTCCCCAAACAACAGTTACAATTAAGGGGCATAAAAATAAGTAAACATTTGACAAACATCCCGGAAAGGGAAAGAATCCAACAATTTCAACCAGACGTCCCGGCAAGGGAATAATCAATAACGTTTTCTCTTGCTTACTTTTCTTATCTCACGATATCACTGGAGCCCAAGCTCCAAGAAATTTCTTATCTCATATTCCGTCACAAACAACAATATAACGACTTCCCAGTAAGGGAACAAAACATCATCTCAAATATTCTGGCAAGGGGATTACTATAACCACATTAGTTCCAACATCTAACCACCACATTAGTTCCAACATCTAACTACCCCAGCTATAACCAACCTATTACCACACTTGACCACCTCAGCTACATCTAACCGACTACCACACCCAACCAACCCATCTATAACTTTAGTCATCATATGACACAAGGAAACATTAACCTGAGCGACCCTAGTATCCGTTAAGAACACAATGTAGAGGAATCACAACCCAACAATAGCCCGCCAAGAGGGCAACATAATGATCTCTCTTCTTTCTCTCTTTTACTTCACAATTCTTTTTCACAACTCGAGCAGATGCTCCAGAGGTTCAATTATCACTTATACTTTCGCAATTCGTTCTACAACTGGAGCCGACGCTCCTCAATGAATCAAGTCATTTCATATACTTTCAATATTCGTATCACAGTTCGAGCCAATGCTCCTAGGAATCAAATTATCACATCACCATTCACATGTTATTCACAATATATGGAAATACTCCAATAAACATGAAATTCACAATAAGTTCATGATAATCACATTGTAAGGACTCAAGGTCATGCTAGACACCAATGTATAGATACTCGTCACCATGCCTATACATCGTACTCGATCACATAGCAGTTAGCAACAAGACTCAACTCCTATTCCCTCAAGCTAGGGTTAAACCAAACACTTACCTCAAAGCCTTGAAATCCACTTAATCCTCAACTATTGCTTTACCTCGCGGTTCCACCTCCAATTCGCTCGAATCTAATCACACATTGCTCAATTACTTTAATAAACATTATATGAATCAATTTGAATGCATAAAAAAAATGAGTTTCCCAAGTTTTTCCCCAAAAATTCCAAAATCGCCCTCGGGCCCACGTGGTCAAAACTCGAGGTTCGAACCAAAATCTGGTTACCCATTCCCCCACGAGTTCAAATATATAATTTGTTTTGAAATCGGACCTCAAATCGAGGTCCAACTCCCCAATTTATAGAAAACCTAGGTTCTACCCAAAAATCCCAATTTCACCCATGAAAATCTTTGATTTCAAGTGGAAAACATGTTTAATGATGTTAAAGATTGAAAGAATTGAGTAAAAATCAACTTACAAGTGATTTGGGATGAAATTTGCTCTTGAAAATTCGCCTATGGTGTTTGGGTTTTGAAAGAATGGTGAAAAGTGGTGAAAATTCAACTAAGTATAAAATTTGCTTGGCCTCGGATATGGGAATTGCGAACCATGGTTCGCAACTGCGAACAAAACAGGGCTGGGAATTGCGACATTCTTAGTTCGCATTTGCGAACCCATGTCTGGTGGCCGGGTTTCGCTTTTGCGAACATTCGATCGCATTTGCGACCAGGGCCACCTCGCATTTGCGAGCCAATGGATCGCATTTGCGATCCCAAGCCTTTTCCCCAGACTTCGCATTTGCGAAGTGTTGATCGCATTTGCGACAGTGCCCCATTTTCCCAGACTTCGCAATTGCGAGTCTTCCCTTCGCATTTGCGAAAATTGCAGAAGCCAGCATACCAGATTTTTAAAACATGAGAAATGCAATCCGATGCCTAGCCAAAACTCACCCGAGCCCTCGGGGCTCCAAACCAAACATGCATACAACCTCAAAAACATCCTACGGACTTACTCGTGCGATCAAGTCACCAAAATAACATGAAAATCATTGAATCAAGCCTCAAAACACATGATTTTTCTTCTAAACTTCATAAACTTTCAAACTTGGAACTTATAGTCCGAAACACGTCAAATGACGTCCGATTTCGACCAAACTCCACAGAAAGTGCTTACCACATATTTAAGACTTGTACCGGGCGCCGGAACCAAAATACGAGCCCGATACCATAGTCTTTTAATCAATTTTCATTTCCATTTTCCTTAATAATTTCAGATAAACAATTTCACGGAAAAATTCATGTCTCGGGCTCTAGACCTCGGGATTCGATTCCGGGCACATGCCCGAGTCCCATATTTTTCTACGGACCTTCCGGGACCGTCCAATCTCGGGTCCGGGTCCGTTTACCAAAAATGTTGACCAAAGTCAACTATAATCATATTAATATCAAAATTCTTCAAATTTTTCACGGAATTCACATATTTCAACATAAAAGCTTTCCGGCTAAGCGCCCGGACTGCGCACGCAAATCGAGGCAAGTAAAAAAAAAAGAGGTTTTAAGGCCTCAAAAGCACGGAATGGATGAGGAAATAGGTGATGACCCTTTGGGTCGTCACAGGCTTGTAATTTAGTTTCCAAAGAAAAGGTCTACATGCTCAAAAGGGTTGACTACGGATAATATTAGCACTGGTAGGCAAATAGGCTATGGTCAATCAAAGAAAGCGTATATCACTTCCCAAACTTACAAGACTTAATCATTTCACTTCGACTCACACACAGGCAAGTTCTAGACTAATAAGGATGGCACTGAGTATACCAAAATCTGACCTCACACAATGCACATGACTCACTTAGGGCAGCTCGAACCCGACTCTCAAGTTAAAGCAACTAGCACAGTCATCATAAAATTTAAGCACACGAGAATTAATAACAAGAGTCAAAAGATGAGCCTCGGTGTCAAATAACTACAAAGATCATGAATAAAGTACTTAGTGCAAATGCTCCACCTCTAAGCCCCGATATAAAACAAGTCAAATTTCATAATACTCAAGTTCTCCACATTCCATTATTAGTTCAAAAAGAAAAAATAAAAATATTTTTTTAGTTTTCTTTGGACTTTAAACCCTCAAGAAAACTGTCTAGGAAGTCCATCGTCGGGAAAAGTCCAAAACTTTTTGAAAATTCTACCTACAAAAAAAAATTACTACCCGGTTCAAAGAGTCATCCCTTGAAAAAGAACTGTATCATAAGAAAAATCAAGAGGGATTATTTCTAGCTAATTATTTTTTTTCTATTTTTGATTTTTTTTTTCAACACACATAAAATAACACAACTAAAATAGCATAGAAAATCACTCAAATAGTCTCTTCACACCACACATAAAATTATGTATTGCCCCAATGCACACCCATAAATATAAGAGGGTAAAAAAAACTCCCCGGTAGGCCAAAGGCCGAAGCATTGGTAGCTCATGGAGTACTCAGACTTCTCCCAGACTTGGTTCTTTGTGCGGGCACCCCACACTTAGTTCTAACCATCTCACTTGCTTTTGCTTTCTTCCAATACCCTTTTTTCCCATGCTCCTAGAGAAATACAAAATAACACTACAAGAATAATAAAATAATAAAAAATAAAAATAAAAGAAAGTAATAAAGGTGGGTTGCCTCCCAACAAGCGCTTGATTTGACGTCACGGCACGACGCGAATCACTTTTTGTCTCCACCTCGAGCTTAGGAACAAATCTAACTACCCAAAGAAAATAATGTAGCATTCTGCTCTTCTTAGCCTTTGCATGAGGTACGTAATCCTGACTTTCTAGCAAGTAGAATTCCAGAATGTAGGCACCTTGTTCCTCATTCCTTGACTTCTCAATTGGCTCGGATGACTCTATTTTCATATTATCATCCAACCACAATATGGAAAAATGCTTGGAGTGAGGACCAATGCGCTCAAATACATACATTTTGGGACTATCAACTTCCTCAACACCAATGACGCTAGAGTCAACTAAATATGTATCCTCAATGTCCTTGGTTGACTCTAGTATCTCTTCTACAATATCGGCATCCTCAAACTACAATTGGATAGATTATTGGTGTTCTACTCCGACCTCCTCCATTAGCACCTCAATTTCTGCAACTAATGCGTGCTCTTTTTTTCTACTATCCACAATATCAGCTCGTTGAGCATTAAATGCTTCAACAAATTGACTCACTTGTGCCTCTAGGTTAAGAATAGTTGTCCCTTGCCTTTGTATAGTATCACATTGCCTTTCTTTTTGTAGTTGTTTCTCATTACTTCATTCCATGTGGCACTTTAACATATCTTTGATCTCCTTCAGATCAGCTTCCCCGGGTTCTTTGTTCCTGTTAACCTCACAAGAAAAAATAGAACCACCATAATAAGGGGTTAGGGGAGGATAAATACAAGCACAGGCATAAAAGCGACCATCTTGACCACCACAAACATCACATACATTCCACACATAAGATTGAGTTGGTCCACATAACTCGCTCCCGAAAATATTTTAACAAGTTTGCCACAGGTGGTTTCCTCCACAATAAGCACAAGAAAGATCAACAGTAGAATTACCAACATCGAAACTCCCATAATTCCAAGATGCCATGTTTCTCAAATCAACAAGTAAAACTAAAATAAAAATAATCAACTACTAGAAAACAAGTAAAAGATCAAACTTGAAACCTAGCAATATGTACACCTACAGCTACACCGTTAGTTCCCGGCAACGATGCTAAAATTTAATTACTCCCAACTCTAGTCCTAAAAGGATAAGCAGTCGTTGCAAATATAATCCGATCTAAAAGTCCGGAGTCGAATCCCACAAAGAACTAAGATTTAGCTACAATTGTCCACTATCACTAAGAAGACAAGCTCGAACAATTCCTAAGTTATAAATATTAAGATTCTTATATCTAATTAACTAAAAAATTAAAGTAGTAAAGTAACAACTAAAGACACTAAGGGTTGGAGACAAGATTAAGGAGATCTAGAATTATGATTTCCTCAATTGTTGGAATCCTTCCCACTATATCTTCTATAATTTCGCCTAATTATTATCCATCGATCGTGAGTGATTTGGGTATTGTAATTCTCTCTCTAGCAACTACCATAATTTACTAGACATATTCTCTCGAACTACACTAACTGGCACAAATTAACCGCACACTAATGTCACGACCCGAATTCGCACAGTCGGGACCCTGATGGCGCCTAACATTGTACTCGCTAGCAAGCCAAGGTTACAGAATATTTCACCTTTTTCCTTTATCTTTTAATAATTAAAACTTAACAAAAGTAAATCAGCGGAAATAAATGCGGAAGAACACAGTTTAAAAGATTATCTTTATGCTAATAG
The DNA here is from genome assembly GCF_001879085.1 of Nicotiana attenuata. Taxonomy (NCBI): domain Eukaryota; kingdom Viridiplantae; phylum Streptophyta; class Magnoliopsida; order Solanales; family Solanaceae; genus Nicotiana; species Nicotiana attenuata. Next base: position 129,958 of record NW_017671498.1, read on the forward strand.
CGAAAACCAAAATAAATTCCACCCAGAAACTGATGTCACAACTCACGAATAGTCTACGAATACTACAAACATTGGTTTGAAAGAAAAAAATATACAATTGTCTTGGAGAAAAGTAAAACAGAATGCAGTAAAGATAGAAGGGGACGCCAGGGCCTGCGGACGCCTGCAGGACTACCTTGGGTCTCTTGAAAGCAGTGATAGCAACCAACCTCTCGATCAGCCACTAGCTCCGAAATCTGCACAGGAAGTGCAGAGCGCAGTATCAGTACAACCGACCCCATGTACTGGTAAGTGCCGAGCCTAACCTCGACGAAGTAGTGACGAGGCTACGACGGGGCATACAACATATACAACCTGCAACAGTTTATGCTAAACAGAAAGGAAATACAGAATGTAATAAAGCAATAACTGGCATTAAATAAATTTGGAACCCAGTTGTTCTACTAGTATTCAGCTATAACCAATCCTTAAGGGTGTTTCAACATCACAGTAATGGAGCTCAACATAAATGAATACATAACAACAACTGATGCGGTATGCATCCCGATCCCATCATATAAACAGTATTAATATTCACCCTTATTACTCCTTGTTGCGGCGCGCAACCCGATCCCACCAGTTCACCCTTATTACTCCTCAATATATCACCCTTATTCCTCCTGTTGTGGCGCGCAACCCGATCCCACTAGTCAACCCTTATTACTCCTCAATATATCACCCTTATTCCTCCTGTTGTGGCGTGCAATCCGATCCCACTTGTCCACCCTTATTACTCCTTGTTGCGGCATGCAACCCGATCCCACCAGACAATCACATTCACCCTTATTCCTTATATATATATATATATATATATATATATATATATATATATATATATATATATATATATACATGCCGGGTCGCTCGACCACGGAAGCTATCTACCTTATTAGGAGGTTGGTGGAACAGTACAGGGATAAGAAGAAAGATTTGCACATGGTATTTATTGACTTGGAGAAAGCGTATGACAAGGTCCCTAGGGAGGTGCTATGGAGATGTTTGGAGGTAAACGGTGTGCCGGTAGCTTATGTTAGAGCGATAAAGGACATGTATGATGGAGCTAAGACTAGAGTAAGGATTGTGGGAGGCGACTCGGAGCATTTCCCGGTTGTTATGGGGTTACACCAAGGATCAGCGCTTAGCCCGTTCTTATTTGCCTTAGTAATGGATGCACTAACACACCATATTCAAGGGGAAGTGCCATGGTGTATGTTATTCGCTGACGACATAGTCCTGATTGATGAGACGCGGGATGGTGTTAATGAGAGGTTAGAGGTTTGGAGACAGGCTCTCGAGTCTAAGGGTTTCAAATTGAGCAGGACTAAGACAGAGTACCTGGAGTGCAAGTTCAGCGCCGAATCGAGGGAAGTAGGCATGGATGTGAAGCTTCGATCATAGGTCATCCCCATGAGAGGTAGTTTCAAGTACCTTGGGTCGGCTATTCAAGGGGATGGAGAGATTGACGAGGACGTCACTCTCCGCATAGGAGTGGGGTGGACGAAATGAAGGCTAGCATCTGGAGTCTTATGTGACAAGAAAGTGCCACTGATACTCAAAGGTAAGTTTTATAGGGCGGTGGTTAGACCAGCCATGTTGTATGGGGCAGAGTGCTGGCCAGTTAAGAACTCTCATATCCAAAAGATGAAGGTAGCTGAGATGAGGATGTTGAGGTGGATGTGCGGGCACACTAGGATAGATAAGATTAGGAATGAAGATATTCGGGAGAAGGTGGGTGTGGCCTCTGTGGAGGACAAGATGCGGGAAGCGAGGCTCAGATGGTTCGGGCACGTGCGGAGGAGAAGCCTGGATGCTCCGGTGAGGAGGTGTGAGCTTCTGGATTTAGTGGGTACGAGAAGAGGTAGAGGACGGCCTAAGAAGTATTGAGGAGAGGTGATCAGGCACGATTGCAGATTTCCGAGGACATGGCCCTTGATAGGAAGGTATGGAGGTCGACATTAGGGTTGTAGGATAGAGTGCTAGTCGAGCTTCTCCTTCTCCGTTCCGGGGGTGAAGTGAGTTTGAGTAGGTTGGTCCTTGACGGCTTATCGTTAATGTAGAGTTCACACTAACCTTACTGTTTTCCATATCTCTGGACCTTAGTTGCGGGTTATTGTTATTGCATGTCATCTATTTTATGGTTTTTAGGATGCTGTCATTATTTCTATGGTTATGTTGACGTTGCTGATGAATTGTCTTTTCTTGTTTTCTTGTTTTATTTCCATCTTCCTGAGCCGAGGGTCTATCGGAAATAGCCTCTCTGCCCTATCGGGGTAGGGGTAAGGTCTGCGTACACTCTACCCTCCCCAGACCCCACTTAGTGGGACTTTACTGGATCGTTGTTGTTGTGTATATATATATATATATATATATATATATATATATATATATATATATATAAAGCTGCATAGGTTAAT